>NC_074674.1:50196301-50231301 GCF_029448725.1 Salvelinus fontinalis
TCCACCCAGTACCCTGCCCTGATCCTTAGTCACTGTTACTGACCAGCCTCCACCCAGTACCCTGAACTTAGTCACTGTTACTAGCCTGCCTCCACCCAGTACCCTGCCCTGATCCTTAGTCACTGTTACTAGCCTGCCTCCACCCAGTACCCTGAACTTAGTCACTGTTACTAGCCGGCCTCCACCCAGTACCCTGCCCTGAACCTTAGTCACTGTTACTAGCCGGCCTCCACCCAGTACTCTACCCTGAACCTTAGAGACTGCTGCCCTATATACATAGACATGGAATCACTGGTCACTTTAAGTTAATAATGTTTACATACAGTTTTACCCATTTCATATGTATATAATGTATTCTAGTCATGGTTCATCCTATATAACTACTGCTGTCCTCTTCATACTGTATTCTAGTCCTGGTTCATCCTATATAACTACTGCTGTCCACTTCATATGTATAATACTGTATTCTAGTCCTGGTTCATCCTATATAACTACTGCTGTCCACTTCATACTGTATTCTAGTCCTGGTTCATCCTATATAACTACTGCTGTCCACTTCATACTGTATTCTAGTCCTGGTTCATCCTATATAACTACTGCTGTCCACTTCATACTGTATTCTAGTCCTGGTTCATCCTATATAAAAACTGCTGTCCACTTCATATGTATAATACTGTATTCTAGTCCTGGTTCATCCTATATAACTACTGCTGTCCACTTCATACTGTATTCTAGTCCTGGTTCATCCTATATAACTACTGCTGTCCACTTCATACTGTATTCTAGTCCTGGTTCATCCTATATAACTACTGCTGTCCACTTCATATGTATAATACTGTATTCTAGTCCTGGTTCATCCTATATAACTACTGCTGTCCACTTCATACTGTATTCTAGTCCTGGTTCATCCTATATAACTACTGCTGTCCACTTCATACTGTATTCTAGTCATGGTTCATCCTATATAACTACTGCTGTCCACTTCATATGTATAATACTGTATTCTAGTCCTGGTTCATCCTATATAACTACTGCTGTCCACTTCATACTGTATTCTAGTCCTGGTTCATCCTATATAACTACTGCTGTCCACTGCATATGTATATAATGTATTCTAGTCATGGTTCATCCTATATAACTACTGCTGTCCACTTCATATGTATAATACTGTATTCTAATCCTGGTTCATCCTATATAACTACTGCTGTCCTCTTCATACTGTATTCTATTCCTGGTTCATCCTATATAACTACTGCTGTCCACTTCATATGTATAATACTGTATTCTAGTCCTGGTTCATCCTATATAACTACTGCTGTCCAGTTCATATGTATATAATGTATTCTAGTCCTGGTTCATCCTATATAACTACTGCTGTCCACTTCATACTGTATTCTAGTCCTGGTTCATCCTATATAACTACTGCTGTCCACTTCATACTGTATTCTAGTCCTGGTTCATCCTATATAACTACTGCTGTCCTCTTCATACTGTATTCTAGTCCTGGTTCATCCTATATAACTACTGCTGTCCACTTCATATGTATAATACTGTATTCTAGTCCTGGTTCATCCTATATAACTACTGCTGTCCACTTCATACTGTATTCTAGTCATGGTTCATCCTATATAACTACTGCTGTCCACTTCATATGTATAATACTGTATTCTAGTCCTGGTTCATCCTATATAACTACTGCTGTCCACTTCATACTGTATTCTAGTCCTGGTTCATCCTATATAACTACTGCTGTCCACTGCATATGTATATAATGTATTCTAGTCATGGTTCATCCTATATAACTACTGCTGTCCACTTCATATGTATAATACTGTATTCTAATCCTGGTTCATCCTATATAACTACTGCTGTCCTCTTCATACTGTATTCTATTCCTGGTTCATCCTATATAACTACTGCTGTCCACTTCATATGTATAATACTGTATTCTAGTCCTGGTTCATCCTATATAACTACTGCTGTCCAGTTCATATGTATATAATGTATTCTAGTCCTGGTTCATCCTATATAACTACTGTTGTCCACTTCATACTGTATTCTAGTCCTGGTTCATCCTATATAACTACTGCTGTCCACTTCATACTGTATTCTAGTCCTGGTTCATCCTATATAACTACTGCTGTCCTCTTCATACTGTATTCTAGTCCTGGTTCATCCTATATAACTACTGCTGTCCACTTCATATGTATAATACTGTATTCTAGTCCTGGTTCATCCTATATAACTACTGCTGTCCTCTTCATACTGTATTCTAGTCCTGGTTCATCCTATATAACTACTGCTGTCCACTTCATATGTATAATACTGTATTCTAGTCCTGGTTCATCCTATATAACTACTGCTGTCCAGTTCATATGTATATAATGTATTCTAGTCCTGGTTCATCCTATATAACTACTGCTGTCCACTTCATACTGTATTCTAGTCCTGGTTCATCCTATATAACTACTGCTGTCCACTTCATACTGTATTCTAGTCCTGGTTCATCCTATATAACTACTGCTGTCCACTTCATACTGTATTCTAGTCCTGGTTCATCCTATATAACTACTGCTGTCCACTTCATATGTATATAATGTATTCTAGTCATGGTTCATCCTATATAACTACTGCTGTCCACTTCATATGTATAATACTGTATTCTAGTCCTGGTTCATCCTATATAACTACTGCTGTCCACTTCATACTGTATTCTAGTCCTGGATCATCCTATATAACTACTGCTGTCCACTTCATATGTATAATACTGTATTCTAGTCCTGGTTCATCCTATATAACTACTGCTGTCCACTTCATACTGTATTCTAGTCCTGGTTCATCCTATATAACTACTGCTGTCCACTTCATACTGTATTCTAGTCCTGGTTCATCCTATATAACTACTGCTGTCCACTTCATACTGTATTCTAGTCCTGGTTCATCCTATATAACTACTGCTGTCCACTTCATACTGTATTCTAGTCCTGGTTCATCCTATATAACTACTGCTGTCCACTTCATACTGTATTCTAGTCCTGGTTCATCCTATATAACTACTGCTGTCCACTTCATACTGTATTCTAGTCCTGGATCATCCTATATAACTACTGCTGTCCACTTCATATGTATAATACTGTATTCTAGTCCTGGTTCATCCTATATAACTACTGCTGTCCATTTCATACTGTATTCTAGTCCTGGTTCATCCTATATAACTACTGCTGTCCACTTCATATGTATAATACTGTATTCTAGTCCTGGTTCATCCTATATAACTACTGCTGTCCACTACATACTGTATTCTAGTCATGGTTCATCCTATATAACTACTGCTGTCCACTTCATACTGTATTCTAGTCCTGGTTCATCCTATATAACTACTGCTGTCCACTTCATATGTATAATACTGTATTCTAGTCCTGGTTCATCCTATATAACTACTGCTGTCCACTTCATACTGTATTCTAGTCCTGGTTCATCCTATATAACTACTGCTGTCCACTTCATATGTATAATACTGTATTCTAGTCCTGGTTCATCCTATATAACTACTGCTGTCCACTTCATACTGTATTCTAGTCCTGGTTCATCCTATATAACTACTGCTGTCCACTTCATACTGTATTCTAGTCCTGGTTCATCCTATATAACTACTGCTGTCCACTTCATATGTATAATACTGTATTCTAGTCCTGGTTCATCCTATATAACTACTGCTGTCCACTTCATACTGTATTCTAGTCCTGGTTCATCCTATATAACTACTGCTGTCCACTTCATACTGTATTCTAGTCCTGGTTCATCCTATATAACTACTGCTGTCCACTTCATATGTATAATACTGTATTCTAGTCATGGTTCATCCTATATAACTACTGCTGTCCACTTCATACTGTATTCTAGTCCTGGATCATCCTATATAACTACTGCTGTCCACTTCATATGTATAATACTGTATTCTAGTCCTGGTTCATCCTATATAACTACTGCTGTCCACTTCATACTGTATTCTAGTCCTGGTTCATCCTATATAACTACTGCTGTCAACTTCATATGTATATACTGTATCCTAGTCCTGGTTCATCCTATATAACTACTGCTGTCCACTTCATATGTATAATACTGTATTCTAGTCAAGGTTCATCCTATATAACTACTGCTGTCCAGTTCATATGTATATAATGTATTCTAGTCCTGGTTCATCCTATATAACTACTGCTGTCCACTTCATACTGTATTCTAGTCCTGGTTCATCCTATATAACTACTGCTGTCCACTTCATATGTATAATACTGTATTCTAGTCCTGGTTCATCCTATATAACTACTGCTGTCCACTTCATACTGTAATCTAGTCCTGGTTCATCCTATATAACTACTGCTGTCCACTTCATACTGTATTCTAGTCCTGGTTCATCCTATATAACTACTGCTGTCCTCTTCATACTGTATTCTAGTCCTGGTTCATCCTATATAACTACTCCTGTCAACTTCATATGTATAATACTGTATTCTAGTCCTGGTTCATCCTATATAACTACTGCTGTCCACTTCATACTGTATTCTAGTCCTGGTTCATCCTATATAACTACTGCTGTCCACTTCATACTGTATTCTAGTCATGGTTCATCCTATATAACTACTGCTGTCCACTTCATATGTATAATACTGTATTCTAGTCCTGGCTAACCTGAGAACTGCTCCATACCATCTACTGCGTCTTACCTATGCCGCACGGACATCACTCATCCATATATTTATATGTACATGTTCTTATTCAACCCTTTACCTTTGTGTGTATAAATGTAGATGTTGTGAATTTGTTAGATTACTTGTTAGATATAACTGCACTGTCGGGAAGTAGAATCAAAAGCATTTCACTACACTCGCGCTAACATCTGCTAACCATGTGTATGTGGCCAATGACATTTCATTTAATTTCATTTGTAAATACCTTTTCTATTGATCTACTGTCTATACACCCCATCCTATATAACTACTGTCTATACACCCCATCCTATATAACTACTGTCTATACACACCATCCTATATAACTACTGTCTATACTGTCTATACACACCATCCTGTATAACTACTGTCTATACACACCATCCTATATAACTACTGTCTATACACACCATCCTATATAACTACTGTCTATACTGTCTATACACACCATCCTATATAACTACTGTCTATACTGTCTATACACACCATCCTATATACCTACTGTCTATACTGTCTATACACACCATCTTATATAACTACTGTCTATACTGTCTATACACACCATCCTATATAACTACTGTCTATACACCCCATCCTATATAACTACTGTCTATACACCCTATCCTATATAACTACTGTCTATACACACCATCCTATATAACTACTGTCTATACACACCATCCTATATAACCATCCTATATAACTACTGTCTATACTGTCTATACACACCATCCTATATAACCATCCTATATAACTACTGTCTATACACATTATCCTATATAACTACTGTCTATACACACCATCCTATATAACTACTGTCTATACACACCATCCTATATAACTACTGTCTATACACACCATCCTATATAACAACTGTCTATACACACCATCCTATATAACTACTGTCTATACTGTCTATACACACCATCCTATATAACTACTGTCTATACTGTCTATACACACCATCCTATATAACTACTGTCTATACTGTCTATACACACCATCCTATATAACCATCCTATATAACTACTGTCTATTCTGTCTATACACACCATCCTATATAACCATCCTATATAACTACTGTCTATACTGTCTATACACACCATCCTATATAACTACTGTCTATACACACCATCCTATATAACTACTGTCTATACTGTCTATACACACCATCCTATATAACTACTGTCTATACACACCATCCCATATAACTACTGTCTATACTCACCATCCTATATAACTACTGTCTATACACACCATCCTATATAACTACTGTCTATACACACCATCCTATATAACTACTGTCTATACTGTCTATACACACCATCCTATATAACTACTCTCTATACTGTCTATACACACCATCCTATATAACTACTGTCTATACTGTCTATACACACCATCCTATATAACTACTGTCTATACTGTCTATACACACCATCCTATATAACTACTGTCTATACTGTCTATACACACCATCCTATATAACTACTGTCTATACACACCATCCTATATAACTACTGTCTATACTGTCTATACACACCATCCTATATAACTACTGTCTATACACATTATCCTATATAACTACTGTCTATACTGTCTATACACACCATCCTATATAACTACTGTCTATACACACCATCCTATATAACTACTGTCTATACACACCATCCTATATAACTACTGTCTATACTGTCTATACACACCATCCTATATAACTACTGTCTATACACATTATCCTATATAACTACTGTCTATACTGTCTACACACACCATCCTATATAACTACTGTCTATACACACCATCCTATATAACTACTGTCTATACACACCATCCTATATAACTACTGTCTATACACACCATCCTATATAACTACTGTCTATACACACCATCCTATATAACTACTGTCTATACTGTCTATACACACCATCCTATATAACTACTGTCTATACACATTATCCTATATAACTACTGTCTATACACACCATCCTATATAACTACTGTCTATACACATTATCCTATATAACTACTGTCTATACACACCATCCTATATAACTACTGTCTATACACATTATCCTATATAACTACTGTCTATACACACCATCCTATATAACTACTGTCTATACACATTATCCTATATAACTACTGTCTATACACACCATCCTATATAACTACTGTCTATACACACCATCCTATATAACTACTGTCTATACTGTCTATACACACCATCCTATATAACTACTGTCTATACACACCATCCTATATAACTACTGTCTATACTGTCTATACACACCATCTTATATAACTACTGTATATACTGTCTATACACACCATCCTATATAACTACTGTCTATACTGTCTATACACACCATCCTATATAACTACTGTCTATACACACCATCCTATAAAACTACTGTCTATAGTGTCTATACACACCATCCTGTATAACTACTGTCTATACACACCATCCTATATAACTACTGTCTATACACCCCATCCTATATAACTACTGTCTATACACACCATCCTATATAACTACTGTCTATACACACCATCCTATATAACTACAGTCTATAGTGTCTATACAAACCATCCTGTATAACTACTGTCTATACACACCATCCTATATAACAACTGTCTATACTGTCTATACAAACCATCCTGTATAACTACTGTCTATACACACCATCCTATATAACTACTGTATATACTGTCTATACACACCATCCTATATAACTACTGTCTATACTGTCTATACACACCATCCTATATAACTACTGTCTATACACACCATCCTATAAAACTACTGTCTATAGTGTCTATACACACCATCCTGTATAACTACTGTCTATACACACCATCCTATATAACTACTGTCTATACACACCATCCTATATAACTACTGTCTATACACCCCATCCTATATAACTACTGTCTATACACACCATCCTATATAACTACTGTCTATACACACCATCCTATATAACTACTGTCTATAGTGTCTATACAAACCATCCTGTATAAATACTGTCTATACACACCATCCTATATAACTACTGTCTATACACCCCATCCTATATAACTACTGTCTATACACACCATCCTATATAACTACTGTCTATACACACCATCCTATATAACTACTGTCTATACTGTCTATACACACCATCCTATATAACTACTGTCTATACTGTCTATACACACCATCCTATATAACTACTGTCTATACACACCATCCTATATAACCATCCTATATAACTACTGTCTATACGCACCATCCTGTATAACTACTGTCTATACTGTCTATACACACCATCCTATATAACTACTGTCTATACTGTCTATACACACCATCCTATATAACTACTGTCTATACTGTCTATACACACCATCCTATATAACTACTGTCTATACTGTCTATACACACCATCCTATATAACTACTGTCTATACACACCATCCTATATAACTACTGTCTATACACACCATCCTGTATAACTACTGTCTATACTGTCTATACACACCATCCTATATACCTACTGTCTATACTGTCTATACACACCATCTTATATAACTACTGTCTATACTGTCTATACACACCATCCTATATAACTACTGTCTATACACCCCATCCTATATAACTACTGTCTATACACCCTATCCTATATAACTACTGTCTATACACACCATCCTATATAACTACTGTCTATACACACCATCCTATATAACCATCCTATATAACTACTGTCTATACTGTCTATACACACCATCCTATATAACCATCCTATATAACTACTGTCTATACACATTATCCTATATAACTACTGTCTATACACACCATCCTATATAACTACTGTCTATACACACCATCCTATATAACTACTGTCTATACACACCATCCTATATAACAACTGTCTATACACACCATCCTATATAACTACTGTCTATACTGTCTATACACACCATCCTATATAACTACTGTCTATACACACCATCCCATATAACTACTGTCTATACTCACCATCCTATATAACTACTGTCTATACACACCATCCTATATAACTACTGTCTATACACACCATCCTATATAACTACTGTCTATACTGTCTATACACACCATCCTATATAACTACTCTCTATACTGTCTATACACACCATCCTATATAACTACTGTCTATACTGTCTATACACACCATCCTATATAACTACTGTCTATACTGTCTATACACACCATCCTATATAACTACTGTCTATACTGTCTATACACACCATCCTATATAACTACTGTCTATACACACCATCCTATATAACTACTGTCTATACTGTCTATACACACCATCCTATATAACTACTGTCTATACACATTATCCTATATAACTACTGTCTATACTGTCTATACACACCATCCTATATAACTACTGTCTATACACACCATCCTATATAACTACTGTCTATACACACCATCCTATATAACTACTGTCTATACTGTCTATACACACCATCCTATATAACTACTGTCTATACACATTATCCTATATAACTACTGTCTATACTGTCTACACACACCATCCTATATAACTACTGTCTATACACACCATCCTATATAACTACTGTCTATACACACCATCCTATATAACTACTGTCTATACACACCATCCTATATAACTACTGTCTATACACACCATCCTATATAACTACTCTCTATACTGTCTATACACACCATCTTATATAACTACTGTCTATACTGTCTATACACACCATCCTATATAACTACTGTCTATACACCCCATCCTATATAACTACTGTCTATACTGTCTATACACACCATCCTATATAACCATCCTATATAACTACTGTCTATTCTGTCTATACACACCATCCTATATAACCATCCTATATAACTACTGTCTATACTGTCTATACACACCATCCTATATAACTACTGTCTATACACATTATCCTATATAACTACTGTCTATACACACCATCCTATATAACTACTGTCTATACACATTATCCTATATAACTACTGTCTATACACACCATCCTATATAACTACTGTCTATACACATTATCCTATATAACTACTGTCTATACACACCATCCTATATAACTACTGTCTATACACATTATCCTATATAACTACTGTCTATACACACCATCCTATATAACTACTGTCTATACACATTATCCTATATAACTACTGTCTATACACACCATCCTATATAACTACTGTCTATACACATTATCCTATATAACTACTGTCTATACACACCATCCTATATAACTACTGTCTATACACATTATCCTATATAACTACTGTCTATACACACACCATCCTATATAACTACTGTCTATACACATTATCCTATATAACTACTGTCTATACACACCATCCTATATAACTACTGTCTATACACACCATCCTATATAACTACTGTCTATACTGTCTATACACACCATCCTATATAACTACTGTCTATACACACCATCCTGTATAACTACTGTCTATACTGTCTATACACACCATCCTATATAACTACTGTCTATACACACCATCCTATATAACTACTGTCTATACACACCATCCTATATAACTACTGTCTATACTGTCTATACACACCATCTTATATAACTACTGTATATACTGTCTATACACACCATCCTATATAACTACTGTCTATACTGTCTATACACACCATCCTATATAACTACTGTATATACACACCATCCTATAAAACTACTGTCTATAGTGTCTATACACACCATCCTGTATAACTACTGTCTATACACACCATCCTATATAACTACTGTCTATACACCCCATCCTATATAACTACTGTCTATACACACCATCCTATATAACTACTGTCTATACACACCATCCTATATAACTACTGTCTATAGTGTCTATACAAACCATCCTGTATAACTACTGTCTATACACACCATCCTATATAACAACTGTCTATACTGTCTATACAAACCATCCTGTATAACTACTGTCTATACACACCATCCTATATAACTACTGTATATACTGTCTATACACACCATCCTATATAACTACTGTCTATACTGTCTATACACACCATCCTATATAACTACTGTCTATACACACCATCCTATAAAACTACTGTCTATAGTGTCTATACACACCATCCTGTATAACTACTGTCTATACACACCATCCTATATAACTACTGTCTATACACACCATCCTATATAACTACTGTCTATACACCCCATCCTATATAACTACTGTCTATACACACCATCCTATATAACTACTGTCTATACACACCATCCTATATAACTACTGTCTATAGTGTCTATACAAACCATCCTGTATAACTACTGTCTATACACACCATCCTATATAACTACTGTCTATACACCCCATCCTATATAACTACTGTCTATACACACCATCCTATATAACTACTGTCTATACACACCATCCTATATAACTACTGTCTATACTGTCTATACACACCATCCTATATAACTACTGTCTATACTGTCTATACACACCATCCTATATAACTACTGTCTATACTGTCTATACACACCATCCTATATAACTACTGTCTATACACACCATCCTATATAACCATCCTATATAACTACTGTCTATACGCACCATCCTGTATAACTACTGTCTATACACACCATCCTATATAACTACTGTCTATACTGTCTATACACACCATCCTATATAACTACTGTCTATACTGTCTATACACACCATCCTATATAACTACTGTCTATACACACCATCCTATATAACTACTGTCTATACACACCATCCTATATAACTACTGTCTATACACACCATCCTATATAACTACTGTCTATACACACCATCCTATATAACTACTGTCTATACACACCATCCTATATAACTACTGTCTATACACACCATCCTATATAACTACTGTCTATACACACCATCCTATATAACTACTGTCTATACTGTCTATACACACCATCCTATATAACTACTGTCTATACTGTCTATACACACCATCCTATATAACTACTGTCTATACTGTCTATACACACCATCCTATATAACTACTGTCTATACACACCATCCTATATAACCATCCTATATAACTACTGTCTATACACACCATCCTATATAACTACTGTCTATACACACCATCCTATATAACTACTGTCTATACACACCATCCTATATAACTACTGTCTATTCTGTCTATACACACCATCCTATATAACCATCCTATATAACTACTGTCTATACTGTCTATACACACCATCCTATATAACTACTGTCTATACACACCATCCTATATAACTACTGTCTATACACACCATCCTATATAACTATTGTCTATACACACCATCCTATATAACTACTGTCTATACACACCATCCTATATAACTACTGTCTATACTGTCTATACACACCATCCTATATAACTACTGTCTATACACACCATCCTATATAACTACTGTCTATACACACCATCCCATATAACTACTGTCTATACTCACCATCCTATATTACTACTGTCTATACACACCATCCTATATAACTACTGTCTATACACACCATCCTATATAACTACTGTCTATACTGTCTATACACACCATCCTATATAACTACTGTCTATACTGTCTATACACACCATCCTATATAACTACTGTCTATACTGTCTATACACACCATCCTATATAACTACTGTCTATACTGTCTATACACACCATCCTATATAACTACTGTCTATACTGTCTATACACACCATCCTATATAACTACTGTCTATACTGTCTATACACACCATCCTATATAACTACTGTCTATACTGTCTATACACACCATCCTATATAACTACTGTCTATACTGTCTATACACACCATCCTATATAACTACTGTCTATACACACCATCCTATATAACTACTGTCTATACACACCATCCTATATAACTACTGTCTATACTGTCTATACACACCATCCTATATAACTACTGTCTATACACACCATCCTATATAACTACTGTCTATACTGTCTATACACACCATCCTATATAACTACTGTCTATACTGTCTATACACACCATCCTATATAACTACTGTCTATATCAATCAATCAATCAATTTTATTTTATATAGCCCTTCGTACATCAGATAATATCTCGAAGTGCTGTACAGAAACCCAGCCTAAAACCCCAAACAGCTAGAATGCAGGTGTAGAAGCACGGTGGCTAGGAAAAACTCCCTAGAAAGGCCAAAACCTAGGAAGAAACCTAGAGAGGAACCAGGCTATGAGGGGTGGCCAGTCCTCTTCTGGCTGTGCCGGGTGGAGATTATAACAGAACTATGCCAAGATGTTCAAAAATGTTCATAAGTGACAAGCATGGTCAAATAATAATCATGAATAATTTTCAGTTGGCTTTTCATAGCTGATCATTAAGAGTTGAAAAACAACAGGTCTGGGACAGGTGGCGGTTCCATAACCGCAGGCAGAACAGCTGAAACTGGAATAGCAGCAAGGCCAGGCGGACTGGGGACAGCAAGGAGTCACCACGGGCGGCAGTCCCGACGCATGGTCCTAGGGCCCAGGTCCTCCGAGAGAAAGAAAGAGAGAAGGAGGAAATTAGAGAGAGCCAAGATTTTCAAAATGTTCATAAATGACAAGCATGGTCAAATAATAATCAGGAATAAATCTCAGTTGGCTTTTCATAGCCGATCATTAAGAGTTGAAAACAGCAGGTCTGGGACAGGTAGGGGTTCCATAACCACAGGCAGAAGAGTTGAAACTGGAATAGCAGCAAGGCCAGGCGGACTGGGGGCAGCAAGGAGTCACCACGGCCGGTAGTCCCGACGTATGGTCCTAGGGCTCAGGTCCTCCGAGAGAAAGAGAGAAGGAGAAAATTAGAGAGAGCCAAGATTTTCAAAATGTTCATAAATGACAAGCATGGTCAAATAATAATCAGGAATAAATCTCAGTTGGCTTTTCATAGCCGATCATTAAGAGTTGAAAAAAGCACACTATACTGTCTATACACACCATCCTATATAACTACTGTCTATACTGTCTATACACACCATCCTATATAACTACTGTCTATACTGTCTATACACACCATCCTATATAACTACTGTCTATACTGTCTATACACACCATCCTATATAACTACTGTCTATACACACCATCCTATATAACTACTGTCTATACACACCATCCTATATAACTACTGTCTATACTGTCTATACACACCATCCTATATAACTACTGTCTATACACACCATCCTATATAACTACTGTCTATACTGTCTATACACACCATCCTATATAACTACTGTCTATACACACCATCCTATATAACTACTGTCTATACTGTCTATACACACCATCCTATATAACTACTGTCTATACACACCATCCTATATAACTACTGTCTATACACACCATCCTGTATAACTACTGTCTATACTGTCTATACACACCATCCTATATAACTACTGTCTATACACACCATCCTATATAACTACTGTCTATAGGATGGTGTGTGTGTGTGTGTGTGTGTGTGTGTGTGTGTGTGTGTGTGTGTGTGTGTGTGTGTGTGTGTGTGTGTGTGTGTGTGTGTGTGTGTGTGTGTGTGTGTGTGCGTGCGTGTCTGGACAGTATATACAGGCTGGGAGCAGCTTGCCTGACCAGCTTCAGGCAAAATTGTGAACAGGACAGTGGAGAGAAAGGTCACGGTGACGTGGAGTTTGTGTTTTAGCTTTCACTGTGTGTGTGACAAGGTCAGGGAGAGGCAACTAGGGCTGTTACATTAATACTTCATCACAATAAACAAAGAGAGAGGGAGAGAAAGACACAGAGAGACAGAGAGAGAACGAGAGAAAGGGAGGAGGAGAGAGGGGTGACTGAGAGAGTAGGAAGTGGGGTGATGGGGGAGAGAGACAGAGAGAAAGATATAGGGGGGAGAGGGGTGACTGAGAGAGTAGGAAGTGGGGTGATCGGAGAGCGAGAGAGAGAGAGAGAAAGAACGTGAGGGTAGAGAGGGGTGACGGAGAGAGAGAGCGAGAGAGAAAGAAAGAAAGGGAGACTGATCCCAGATCTGCAGGTGTACTCCATATTCAGACTATAGACTATTCTCCTGTTGAAATACCAACCGTTACTCTGTCTCCTGCTGGTACCACTGGTACAGTAACACTGATACTGCTACTACTGCTACTACTACTGCTGTTACTACTACTGCTGTTACTACTACTAATACTGTTACTACTACTACTACTGTTACTACTACTACTGTTAATACTACTGCTGTTACTGTTACTGTTAATACTGCTACTACTGCTGTTACTACTACTGTTACTACTACTGTTACTACTACTGTTACTACTACTGCTACTACTACTACTGTTACTACTGTTACTACTACTGCTACTACTACTACTGTTACTACTACTGTTACTACTACTGTTACTACTACTGTTACTACTACTGCTACTACTACTACTGTTACTACTGTTACTACTACTGCTACTACTACTACTGTTACTACTACTGCTACTACTACTGTTACTACTACTGCTACTACTACTACTGTTACTACTGCTACTACTACTGTTACTACTACTGCTACTACTACTACTGTTACTACTACTGCTACTACTACTACTGTTACTACTACTGCTACTAATACTACTACTGTTACTACTGTTACTACTACTGCTACTAATACTACTACTGTTACTACTGTTACTACTACTGCTACTACTACTACTACTACTACTACTGTTACTACTACTGCTACTACTACTACTGTTACTACTACTGCTACTAATACTACTACTGTTACTACTGTTACTACTACTGCTACTAATACTACTACTGTTACTACTGTTACTACTACTGCTACTACTACTACTACTACTACTACTGTTACTACTACTGCTACTACTACTACTGTTACTACTACTGCTACTAATACTACTACTGTTACTACTGTTACTACTACTGCTACTAATACTACTACTGTTACTACTGTTACTACTACTGCTACTACTACTACTACTACTACTACTACTACTACTGTTACTACTACTGCTACTACTACTACTGTTACTACTGTTACTACTGTTACTACCACTGTTACTACTACTGTTAATACTGTTACTCCTACTACTACTACTGTTACTACTGATACTACTACTACTACTGTTACTTCTACTACTGCTGTTACTACTACTGTTACTACTACTACTGTTAATACTACTGTTACTACTACTGTTACTACTGTTACTACTACTGTTACTACTACTACTACTGTTACTACTGTTACTACTACTGTTACTACTTTTACTACTGCTGTTACTACTACTGCTGTACTATTACTACTACTGTTACTACTACTACTACTGTTACTACTACTGTTACTACTACTACTACTACTGTTACTACTGTTACTACTACTGTTACTACTGTTACTACTGCTGTTACTACTACTGCTGTTACTACTACTACTACTGTTACTACTACTACTACTGTTACTACTACTACTACTGTTACTACTACTGCTGTTACTACTACTGTTACTACTACTACTACTACTGTTACTACTACTGTTAATACTGTTACTCCTACTACTACTACTGTTACTAATGTTACTCCTGCTACTACTGTTACTACTACTGTTACTACCACTGGTATTACTACTGTTAATACTGTTACTCCTACTACTACTACTGTTACTAATGTTACTCCTGCTACTACTGTTACTACTACTACTACTGTTACTACTACTACTGCTACTGCTACTGCTACTACTACTACTACTACTACTACTGTTACTACTGCTACTACTGTTACTACTACTACTACTACTGTTAATACTGCTACTCCTACTACTACTGCTACTGTTACTGCTACTGTTACTGCTACTGTTACTACTACTACTGTTACTACTGATACTCCTACTACTGTTACTACTGCTATTGTTACTACTACTGTTACTACTACTACTACTACTACTGTTACTCCTACTACTGTTACTACTGTTACTCCTACTACTGTTACTACTGCTATTGTTACTACTACTGTTACTACTACTACTACTACTGTTACTCCTACTACTACTGTTACTACTGTTACTACTGTTACTACTGTTACTACTACTGTTACTACTGTTACTCCTACTACTGTTACTACTGCTACTACTACTGTTACTACTGTTACTCCTACTACTGTTACTACTGCTATTGTTACTACTACTGTTACTACTACTACTACTACTACTGTTACTCCTACTACTACTGTTACTCCTACTACTACTGTTACTACTGTTACTACTACTGCTATTGTTACTACTACTGTTACTACTACTACTACTACTGTTACTCCTACTACTGTTACTACTGTTACTACTACTGTTACTCCTACTACTGTTTCTCCTGTTACTACTACTACTACTACTACTACTACTGTTACTCCTACTACTGTTACTACTGTTACTACTACTGTTACTCCTACTACTGTTACTGCTACTGTTACTACTACTACTACTACTGCTATTGTTACTACTACTGTTACTACTACTACTACTGTTACTTCTACTACTGTTACTACTGTTACTACTACTGTTACTCCTACTGTTACTCCAACTACTGTTACTACTACTGTTACTCCTACTACTGTTACTACTACTGTTACTCCTACTGTTACTCCAACTACTGTTACTACTACTGTTACTGCTACTACTGTTACTACTGTTACTACTGTTACTACTACTGTTACTGCTACTGTTACTGCTACTGTTACTACTGCTACTACTACTGTTACTACTACTACTGTTACTACTACTACTACTACTACTACTACTACTACTGCTGTTACTACTACTGTTACTACTACTACTACTACTACTACTACTGCTACTACTACTGTTACTACTGTTACTACTACTACTGCTGTTACTACTACTGTTACTACTACTACTACTACTACTACTGCTACTACTACTGTTACTACTGTTACTACTACTACTACTGTTACTACTGCTACTACTACTGTTACTACTGTTACTACTACTACTACTACTACTACTACTGTGACTACTACTACTGTTACTACTACTACTGTTACTACTGTTACTACTACTACTACTGTTACTACTGCTACTACTACTACTACTACTGTGACTACTACTACTGTTACTACTACTACTGTTACTACTACTACTACTACTACTACTACTACTGTGACTACTACTACTGTTACTACTGTTACTACTACTACTACTGTTACTACTGCTACTACTTCTACTACTACTGTGACTACTACTACTGTTACTACTGCTTCTACTACTACTACTACTGTGACTACTACTACTGTTACTACTGTTACTACTACTACTACTGTTCCTACTGCTACTGTTACTACTACTACTACTGTTACTACTGTTACTACTACTGTTACGACTACTGTTACTACTACTACTACTGTTACTACTACTACTACTACTGTTACTACTGTTACTACTGCTACTACTGTTACTACTACTACTACTACTACTACTACTACTACTACTACTACTACTACTACTGTTACGACTACTACTGTTACTACTGTTACTACTACTGTTACTACTACTGTTACTACTACTGCTACTACTACTGTTACTACTACTACTACTACTACTACTGTTACTACTACTACTACTACTACTACTGTTACGACTATTACTGTTACTACTGTTACTACTACTGTTACTACTACTGTTACTACTACTACTACTACTACTACTACTACTACTACTACTACTACTACTGTTACGACTACTACTGTTACTACTGTTACTACTACTGTTACTACTACTGTTACTACTACTGCTACTACTACTGTTACTACTACTACTACTGCTACTACTGTTACCACTACTACTGTTACTACTACTGTTACTACTACTACTACTACTACTGTTACTACTGTTACTACTGCTACTACTGTTACTACTACTACTACTACTACTACTACTACTGTTACTACTACTACTACTACTACTACTACTACTGTTACTACTACTACTGCTACTACTGTTACTACAACTGTTACTACTACTACTGTTACTACTACTACTGTTACTACTACTGTTACTACTACTACTGTTACTACTACTACTACTACTACTACTGTTACTACTACTACTGTTACTACTACTACTGTTACTACTACTGTTACTACTACTACTACTACTACTGTTACTACTGTTACTGCTGCTACTACTACTGTTACTACTACTACTACTGCTACTACTACTGTTACTACTACTACTACTACTACTGTTACTACTACTACTACTACTACTGTTACTACTACTACTGCTACTACTGTTACTACTGCTATTGTTACTTCTACTGTTACTGTTACATTTACTGCATTCAGGGCAGTTAAGGGGATATATATATATGTGTGTGTGTGTGGGGTGGTTGCTGTGTGTGTGTGTGTGAAGGCCATCCTTGTCCCAGTGTGTAAGGCTTGGCATTAAAGACACTATTGATTGAAAATGTGTACAAATGTGGAATCTTAATTTGAGCCAGTTTGCTACATCTGTAAAATGTTCCTTCAGCAACAGGAAATGTAAATTATTATGTGGATTATAATAAAAAAAAATTGTGCGGTTGATTCATTTTTCGTTAGGGCAAATCAAGTCTGATATATAAAATTTGAATCTACAAACTTCAGAAGCCTTTTTAAAAACTCAAATACACTACAAGTTTGCAGGAACTCAGCAACAAAAGAGTGAACAAATGAAGATCCTACATTTCTATATCACTCTCTGTCTGTCAACACAGTGTGTGTGTGTGTTTTCGCATCTTCTCTGTGGACGTTTATCAGGCTGTGTCTGTCACTGAAGGCTGGATGAAATGTCTCTTTGACTGGCAGCACAGTATTCCCACAGTATGTGTGTGTGTCCTTGTGTCTGACTGTCTGTCTGTCTGTGTGTGTGTGTGTGTGTGTGTGTGTGTGTGTGTGTGTGTGTGTGTGTGTGTGTGTGTGTGTGTGTGTGTGTGTGTGTGTGTGTGTGTGTGTCTCTCTCTCTCTCTATCTCAGTCTTGTGTGTGTGTGTGTGTGTGTGTGTGTGTGTGTGTGTGTGTGTGTGTGTGTGTGTGTGTGTGTGTGTGTGTGTGTGTGTGTGTGTGTGTGTGTGTGTGTGTGTGTGTGTGTGTGTGTGTGTGTGTGTGTAAATAGTTAGCTCACTCCTCAGCACAACAACAGTCAATGTGTAATCTGAATTCCTGTCCTGATGCTTCTCTCTCTCTCTCTGTGTTTGGGATGTTTATTTTATTTCGTTTTATTTAACTTTTATTTAACCAGGTAGGTTACTTGAGAACAAGTTCTCATTTACAACTGCAACCTGGCCAAGATAAAGCAAAGAAGTTCTACACATACAACAACACACAGTTACACATGGAATAAACAAATATACAGTCAATAATACAGTAGAAAAATAAAGTATATATACATTGTGTGCAAATGAGGTAAGATAAGGGAGGTAAGGCAATAAAATAGGCCATAGTGGCGAGGTAATTATGATATAGCAATTAAACACAGGAGTGATAGATGTACAGAAGATGAATGTGCAAGTAGAGATACTGGGGTGCAAAGGAGCAAAATAAATAAATAAATACAATATGGGGATGAGGTAGTTGGATGGGCTATTTACAGATGAGCTATGTGCAGATACAGTGATCTGTGAGCTGCTCTGACAGCTGGTGCTTAAAGTTAGTGAGGGAAATATGAGGCTCCAGCTTCAGTGATTTTTGCAGTTCGTTCCAGTCATTGGCAGCAGAGAACTGGAAGGAAAGGCGACCAAACAAGGATTTGGCTTTGGGGTGTGCAGTGGACCTGCTGGAGTGCGTGCTACGGGTGGGTGCTGCTATGGTGACCAGTGAGCTGAGATAAGGCGGTGCTTTACCTAGCAAATACTTATAGATGACCTGGAGCCAGTGGGTTTGGCGACGAGTACGAAGCGAGGGCCAGCCAACGAGAGCATACAGGTCGCAGTGGTGGGTAGTATATGGGGCTTTGGTGACAAAACGGATGGCACTGTGATCAACTGCATCCAATTTGTTGAGTAGAGTGTTGGAGGTTATTTTGTAAATGACATCGCCGAAGTCAAGGATCGGTAGGATGGTCAGTTTTACGAGGGTATGTTTGGCAGCATGAGTGAAGGATGCTTTTTTGCAAAATAGGCAGCCGATTCTAGATTTAATTTTGGATTGGAGATGCTTAATGTGAGCCTGGAAAGAGAGTTTACAGTCTAACCAGACACCTAGGTATTTGTAGTTGTCCACATATTCTAAGTCAGAACCGTCCAGTGTAGTGATGCTGGACGGGCGGGCAGGTGCAGGCAGCGATCGGTTGAAGAGCATGCATTTAGTTTTACTAGCATTTAAGAGCAGTTGGAGGCCACGGAAGGAGAGTTGTTTGGCATTGAAGCTCATTTGAAGGTTAGTTAGCACAGTGTCCAAAAAAGGGCCAGAAGTATACAGAATGGTGTCGTCTGCGTTAGGTGGATCAGAGAATCACCAGCAGCAAGAGCGACATCATTGATGTATACAGAAAAGAGAGTCAGCCCTCGAGAACTGAACCCTGTTCAGAAGTGAACCCCCATAGAGACTGCCAGAGGTCCGGACAACAGGCCCTCCGATTTGGTGAACCAGGCGAGGCAGTCATTTGAGACACCTAGGATGTGAACATTTAAACGTTTAAATTAAATTGGTTTCTTTACATTAAGGAAAATCCTTAACCTCTCTGGGATCGTTCGGGACGCTAGCGTCCCACCTCGCCAACAGCCAGTGAAATTGCAGGGCGCCAAATTCAAACAACAGAAATAATAATCAGAATTAAAATTCCTCAAACATAGAAGTATTTTACTCAATTTTAAAGATACACTTCTCGTTAATCCAACCACAGTGTCCGATTTAAAAAAGGCTTTACGGCGCAACAAAGCACAACATATCATTATGTTATTATTATTATTATTATCTTATATATATATTATCTTTCTGTGACTAGGACAGCACCTAGTCACAGAAAACATTCAGCCATTTTCCAACCAAAGAGAGGTGTCACAAAAAGCAGACATATAGATAAAAATAATCACTAACCTTTGACGATCTTCATCTGATGACACTCCCAGGACTCAATGTTACACAATACATGTATGTTTTGTTCGATAAAGTTCATATTTATATCCAAAAACCTCAGTTTACATTGGCGCCATGTTCAGAAATGCCTCCAAAATATCCGGAGAAATTGCAGAGAGCCACGTCAAATAACAGAAATACTCATCATAAACTTTGATGAAAGATACATGTTTTACATAGAATTAAAGATACAATTGTTCTGAATGCAACTGCTGTGTCAGATTTCAAAAAAGCTTTACGGCAAAAGCACAATTTTCAATAATCTGAGAACAGCGTTCAGCTGCATTGAACCTTTAAGACATCTTGATTGGAAAGGCAGTCGTACAATTGAGTAGGGCTGCAAAAATTTCGCAAAGTTTTTTTTTCTTTGAAAACCCGGTTGGAGTTTTTCCCGCAATCAGGATTGACAGTAAATCTGGAACCCTTACACCAGGATTTCTGGATATCCAGGGAATTTGTTTAAAGTTCACGGAATTTTTTTTCTCCTACATTTGAGACATGAAAAAGTTAAATATATTAGAAATCAACAGCATAAAAAAATATAAAAAGTTGTGTTAAAATCAATCAAGCCCTTTCAAGACAACTCTTTCAGCTATTTTATTGATCACCTCAGAGGAGCATGGCTAATGGCTAATGGGTAATGGGTTTTTAGGTAGCCTAGTGGTTAAGAGCATTGGGCCATTAACCAAAATGTCGCTGGTTTGAATCCCCAAGTTGCCTCGGTAAAAAAAAATATATATATTTTTTTATATATTATTTTTTTATAAAACCGTTGCCTTAAATGTACTGGCTCTTATGGGCAATATATATGCAGAAGATGTAGATGTAGAATGAAAAGAATTATACTGCATTTTATCCCATCTCTCTGACAAGCCTTATTTAATCACAGCAAGGTTACTGAGCTTCTTATCCCATCAGTGTCCATCATTATACCTGAGACAGCACAGGAGTCATCACAGGGTGTGTGTGTGTCAGTTAAGAGCTAGTTATGACACACACACACACACTCCTTCACCTCGCAGTGCATAGTCATTATAAAGGCTGTGTGTGTGTGTATGTGTTGATGCTGTAGAAGTGATTGGTGAACGGAAGGTCGACAGGGGTCAATGAAAGGTGAGGTCACTACTCCCATGTAGACACCGCAGTCACGCACTCACACAAAGAGCTTAAGGAAGGGTGAGAGAGAACAGTCATTTACATCTCTCAGACCAGAGATGGTCTGAGAGAGTGAAAGAGAGAGAGAGAAGGGTTATTTACAATAGAGAGATGGTCTGACAGAGTGAAAGAGAGAGAGAGAAGGATTATTTACAATAGAGAGATGGTCTGACAGAGTGAAAGAGAGAGAGAGAAGGGTTATTTACAATAGAGGGAGAGACGAGGTCTGAGAGAGTGAAAGAGAGAGAGAGAAGGGTTATTTACAATAGAGAGATGGTCTGACAGAGTGAAAGAGAGAGAGAAGGGTTATTTACAATAGAGGGAGAGACGAGGTCTGACAGAGTGAAAGAGAGAGAGAGAAGGGTTATTTACAATAGAGAGATGGTCTGACAGAGTGAAAGAGAGAGAGAGAAGGATTATTTACAATAGAGAGATGGTCTGACAGAGTGAAAGAGAGAGAGAGAAGGGTTATTTACAATAGAGAGACGAGGTCTGACAGAGTGAAAGAGAGAGAGAGAAGGATTATTTACAATAGAGAGATGGTCTGAGAGAGTGAAAGAGAGAGAGAGAAGGGTTATTTACAATAGAGAGATGGTCTGAGAGAGTGAAAGAGAGAGAGAGAAGGGTTATTTACAATAGAGATGGTCTGAGAGAGTGAAAGAGAGAGAGAAGGGTTATTTACAATAGAGGGAGAGACGAGGTCTGACAGAGTGAAAGAGAGAGAGAGAAGGATTATTTACAATAGAGAGATGGTCTGACAGAGTGAAAGAGAGAGAGAGAAGGGTTATTTACAATAGAGAGATGGTCTGAGAGAGTGAAAGAGAGAGAGAGAAGGGTTATTTACAATAGAGAGACGAGGTCTGACAGAGTGAAAGAGAGAGAGAGAAGGATTATTTACAATAGAGAGATGGTCTGAGAGAGTGAAAGAGAGAGAGAGAAGGGTTATTTACAATAGAGAGATGGTCTGAGAGAGTGAAAGAGAGAGAGAGAAGGGTTATTTACAATAGAGATGGTCTGAGAGAGTGAAAGAGAGAGAGAAGGGTTATTTACAATAGAGGGAGAGACGAGGCCTGACAGAGTGAAAGAGAGAGAGAGAAGGGTCATTTACAATAGAGAGATGGTCTGACAGAGTGAAAGAGAGAGAGAGAAGGGTCATTTAGAATAGAGAGATGGTCTGACAGAGTGAAAGAGAGAGAGACTATTTCTGGACGTTTGAAAAGATTCTGAGAACGTTTATATGTCTTCCTCTGCACTCACAAATAATAATAATAATGATTGTCCAGCACTGAGCGCCAACTGGTGATCGGAGCGTACTGCACCAGCACAATACTCTAGCAACCAACGAGAGTACTTGATGATACTTGATGATACTTGAATGTACTTGATCATATTTGATAATACTTGATGATACTTGTTGATACTTTATAATACTTGATGATACTTGATGATACTTGATAATACTTACTAATACTTGATGATATTTGATAATACTTGATGATACTTGATGATACTTGATAATACTTACTAATACTTGATAATACTTGATAATACTTGATGATACTTTATGATACTTGATAATACTTACTAATACTTGATGATACTTGATAATACTTGATGATACTTGACAATACTTTCTAATACTTGATGCTATTTTATGATACTTTCCAGTACTTGAATCTACTCGATGCTACTTCATTCTACTTGATTCTACTCGCTGATACCTGATGATACCTGATGATACTTGATGATACTTACTAATACTTGATGATATTTGATAATAGTTGATAATACTTGATGATATTTGATGATACTTGATAATACTTGTTAATACTTCCTGATACTTGATGGCAATAGCGCGTCATTTTTAATGATCTTGTTTTAAGCTTTCCCCAAACCATAGACCTAATAACCTGAACCCTTGGAGGTGTTTCTGAATGAACCCTGTAACCACTCAGAATTATCGTGTCAAAAATAGATCATCCATAATATGTTGAATTTCTAAAAGGGAAACTATGAGATCTTGTTGGTTCCCCCACAGTCCTCCAGACATCATATCTGGAATCCTCAGAGTCAGACACACAAGGACCACATTCACTGTTTTTCCTCTCCTCTTTTTAGTCTCTCCATAAAGATAGATAGTTATCCAACCCTTCATCTCGCTGGCCTCTCAGTTCAATAGCAAAGAGCTGAGTCACACAGGTTCAGACTCTAACCTTTTGGGGGCACTAAGCGAGATTTATTTGGGGGTGCCCCCCACCTCGCGGCAAAACATTTTTGTGCTATGGGGTGGAGAGAAAACGTTACAGTTTTCTAACACATTTTATGCAATTCTACAAATTTTGCAATGGGGCAGAGAGAAAAAAAAATGAAGTTTTAAAGTGAATTTCATGCATTTCTGTCTGTCCATTTTTGTAATGAGTTATGCTAATGTCATATTTGAGTGAGAATGACCTCATCAATGGGGAGGGGCGTCTGGTCACGTGCCCTCTCGGTATTTGACCATTAGTGGTCAATAAGAAGATTTAATTCTATTCATTAATTATTATTTTTTGTCATTCATGCATAAGCTTTTTATTGAAGGGTGGATTGCTTATTTTTTAGCCTTGGAAAATATTTAAAGTGGTGTCAGAGCTGATTAACATATTTCCCAGCATGCTGTTTTGTAGGCACATTTTTTTATTTTATTCTTTGTTTCTATTTCCTTGTTTTTGGTTGTACATCGATTGTTATTTATATTTTGCAGCACATCATAATTTTTGTAAATCTACTCTAATCTGTTAGTGGTTGGATTTATTACAGTCATTATTTAGATGGTGGAGTCTGTTCATATGATTTAGGTTGTCTAGTCAACTTCATGCTCCCTATCTGGCTTTCAGTCTGAATGCAAGCGGTGGGTAATGAACGAGTCAAAATATTACAAAGACACCATTTTGGATTTCAGTGGGAATTAGAACCCACCCTGAACGTCATCATAATTTGACAAAATGGCAGAGGTGAGCAGGTCAAAGACATCATGTCGCTGTGATAGGAAGTAAACAGGCAATGAAAGATGAACATTGTGGAATTTGAAGCAATTCATAGAGGCTAAATGTCAAAGTGAATGCAATGACTAAGTCTCTGTCAGTAGTACACACAGTCATGGGTGGTAATTCTAACTTTCACTCTAAAGGCACACTGGGATATATGCTAATGTGAGCAAATATTTGCAAATATCCCCGAGTGCCTTTATTGGATAAAGGAATTACCACAGATGACTGTGTTTGCTAGTGACAAAGACATGGTTGTTGCGTTCTATTATCAATCCTGTAGCCATCACCAAGTGAGCGGATACGTGAATATATTATCCTTGTAATTTAACCCTTTATGACAATACATTAAAATATCATAAGGCTTTTACCTCAACAGCCCTAGTTTTACCCTGAAACTCCTGGTTTGCAGGCCAAATCAAGCAATCCATATTATTATTGTGGCTTGTAAAGTGATATCCAACAATTGGAAGTTTGAATCACTCGCAACCTGCATTTAACATGAGAGAACTGGACAAAGGGGCCCATCTAAACTAGAACAACCATCTCAGTAATGTAATAAATCCAACTACAAACAGATTATTTTTTTTTGGGGGGGGGGGGTTTGGTTTGTTCTTATGCATAGACATTTATCAATCAATGTGCATGCAAAAACACAGATATTGAAATAAACACTTCAAAAAAAATCTACCTGCAATAAAGCATGCTGGGAATTATGATGATGGGCGTGTTTTGGATTGTGTGTGCGTTGTTTAACTCAGAATAAAAAGCACTCAAGTTATTAAAGGTAAAGTTATTAAAGGTAAAGCTATTAAAGATAAAGCTATTAAAGGTAAAGTTATTAAAGGTAAAGTTATTAAAGGTAAAGTTATTAAAGGTAAAGTTATTAAAGGTAAAGTTATGAAAGCTAAAGTTATTATAGGTAAAGTTATTAAAGGTAAAGTTATGAAAGATAAAGCTATTAAAGGTAAAGTTATTAAAGGTCCCAAACAGTCAAAATCATTTGGATGAAACCAAAACCAAGTAGGACAACCAAAGTATGAAAAATGACTGTTTCTTCTACATTGATAAAGATTGGTCGTAAAATGACTGGTCCCTCCCCCATGTCAAACACCATCGAATCAGGAGGAGGGATGGAGGTGGGATTATTAAGGGCTTTTTTTGTTTGTTTCATACACCAATGGTAACGTCTTATTCTCTTACCTAATTTAAATAAGTACCGCCTTGTAACCAACATCACAGAGGGGCGTGGTTTACGTAGCTAGGTAGCTAGTCTACTGGTAACTAAATGGGACTGCAGTGTGTCAGCAAATATAATTAGAGGTTTGGGCTAGCTAAATTATACAGCCAGCATTTTATCTGTATTCATGCTGTTACAATAACCAAACAGTTGGATAAACAAGTCATTTGTGAAACCATATTGTGGTGTATGACAGGATGGGATGTTGCATGCAATTACAATGCTGTTTGAGTTGCTTTGTGCATCAACACATATGCTTGAGGTAATTTCACTGCAATACTGCTCACTACGTCCATGTTGTGTGATATGGGTGTTTTCAAAGAACCGCCAGGCGAGGCGTGTTCCCCGTCCACTCAGTCTGTCTTTACAGATTTCCTGGTAGTCTGACATGATAGAAAAATATAATTTTCTCAAATGTTTAGCATTTTTATCTGGAGAAAATATTATGGGTGACGGTTTAGTAACTAGTAAAAGGTTATTTTATATGGGAATCAGATTGACTGTTTGGGATGTTTAACACCAACACTCGGACAACACTGAGTTTTATTTTAACTCCTGAATGAATAAACCTTTCATTAATTTCATGGAGTGGAATTCCACTTAGATCTCTGCTGCCGGACCTGAGCCCGACGAACCCCGACATTTTACATCGGGTTAGGGATGGATAGGGCCTGTTGTCTCATCAATAACTAGGGATGGACAGGGCCTGTTGTCTCATCAATAACTAGGGATGGGTAGGACCTGTTGTCTCATCAATAACTAGGGATGGTCAGGGCCTGTTGTTTAATCAATAACTAGGGATGGGTAGGGCCTGTTGTCTCATCAATAACTAGGGATGGGCCTGTTGTCTCATCAATAACTAGGGATGGTCAGGGCCTGTTGTTTAATCAATAACTAGGGATGGGCCTGTTGTTTAATCAATAACTAGGGATGGGCCTGTTGTCTCATCAATAACTAGGGATGGATAGGGCCTGTTGTCTCATCAATAACTAGGGATGGGTAGGGCCTGTTGTCTCATCAATAACTAGGGATGGGTAGGGCCTGTTGTCTCATCAATAACTAGGGATGGGTAGGGTCTGTTGTCTCATCAATAACTAGGGATGGATAGGGCCTGTTGTCTCATCAATAACTAGGGATGGGTAGGGCCTGTTGTCTCATCAATAACTAGGGATGGGTAGGGTCTGTTGTCTCATCAATAACTAGGGATGGATAGGGCCTGTTGTCTCATCAATAACTAGGGATGGGTAGGGCCTGTTGTCTCATCAATAACTAGGGATGGATAGGGCCTGTTGTTTAATCAATAACTAGGGATAGGTCTGTTGTCTCATCAATAACTAGGGATGGATAGGGCCTGTTGTCTCATCAATAACTAGGGATGGGTCTGTTGTCTCATCAATAACTAGGGATGGGTAGGGCCTTTTGTCTCATCAATAACTAGGGATAGGTCTGTTGTCTCATCAATAACTAGGGATGGGTAGGGTCTGTTGTCTCATCAATAACTAGGGTGCGGTCAGGGCTCAGGTATCACTAGATTAATCACCAGCATTTTTAAACTGAGCCATTTCCTCGTGTTCTGCTGCACAGTACAGTCATATCAGACTAACATCATAACATGGTGTCAGAGGTGTTTCAACCTCATCAAATATAAAACAGGAGAGATTATTTCACAGAGTTTTGTCTGAGTTTAGAGTGATGAAAAGTAGCTAACAGCTAACTCTCATGTCTCGTCATTGAGCAGAGCAGCCCAAGCGGAGCCGTTGCTATGGATACTCACAGACTCAGAGCTGAGACTCAGGTAGCCTAGTGGTTAGAGCGTTGGGCCATTAACCAAAAGGTTGTTAGATCAAATCCCTGAGCTGACAAGGTAAAGATATACAGCCCCTTAACAAGGCAGTTAACCCACTGTTCCCTGGTAGGCCGTCATTGTAAATAAGAATCGGTTCATAACTGACTTGCCTGGTTAAATAATTTTCAAAATAAAGGTTAAATAAATATAGCCTCGTAATTTTTTTGTTTTATTTTTTAAGAATTTTTTGTTAAATAAATAAATATAAAAATAATACATTAGTCACTGCTAAATAGAATAGAGTATTTCCCATTATTTCATATTGTTCATACAGCTTTAAGTTAATCATGATATTCACTAATTGGAATGGTTATATTTAGGATCATGTTTAAATTCCTGAAAGTTTTCAGAATTCAGGGGACATTTGGAATTTTTCTTCTTAGTTCGTTGAGGGGTTAAATTGGTATTTGGAATCTGAGTTGAGGTAGTTGAGTTGAAAGTGGTCCAAAAGAGGGAATTGAGTTATCTGAGTTGTTGTGGCAGAATATCGAATTAGGAATTGTAGTTTTTGACATGTTCGACATGAGTTGAATCTGAATTGAACTCCTTTCAAATTCTGAATTTAATAAATGGGTTTCATAGGGAGTTTGCATTGGAATTAAATGTTTGGAATTGACCACAATCCATGGTGTCTGTGTGTGCATGCCTGTATGTCTGAGTGTGTGTGTGTGTGTGTGCATGCCTGTATGCCTGAGTGTGTGTGTGTGTGTGTGCATGCCTGTATGCCTGAGTGTGTGTGTGTGTGTGTGCATGCCTGTATGCCTGAGTGTGTGTGTGTGTGTGTGTGCATGCCTGTATGCCTGAGTGTGTGTGTGTGTGTGTGCATGCCTGTATGCCTGAGTGTGTGTGTGTGTGTGTGCATGCCTGTATGCCTGAGTGTGTGTGTGTGTGTGTGCATGCCTGTATGCCTGAGTGTGTGTGTGTGTGTGTGCATGCCTGTATGCCTGAGTGTGTGTGTGTGTGTGTGTGTGTGTGTGTGTGTGTGCGTGTGTTACCGTGTGCGTGTGTTTTCCTCGAGATGATAATAACTGTTATCCAGTCTCTCTCTCCTCTCACTGACAACACTGATATTGTTTGGGGATCTTGTGCCCGCTCTTGACAGAAATGAATTCAAAACACACACAAAATGAACATGCTCTCTCTCACACACAAACACACACTCTGTCTCTCTGTCTCTCTCTCTCTCTGTCTCTCTTGTCTCTCCTGTCTCTCTGTCTCTCCTCTCTCTCTCTCTCTCTCTCTCCTCTCTCTCTCTCCTTCTCCATCTCTCTGTCTCTCCTCTCTCTCTCTCTCCTTCTCCCTCTCTCTCTCTCTCTCCTCTCTCTCTCTCCTTCTCCCTCTCTCTCGCTCTCCCTCTCTCTCTCTCTCTCTCTCTCTCTCTCTCCCTCTCCCTACAATCCAACAGCAGAGAAATTTCAGAGGGTAAATATATGAGAAATGAGATTCCATCTCTCTCAGGATGGGGGCTTTACTGTAGAGTGTTGTGGGTGTGTTTACCTGTAGTGATGCTAACAGAGTGTTGTGGGTGTGTTTACCTGTAGTGATGCTAGTAGAGTGTTGTGGGTGTGTTTACCTGTAGTGATGCTAGTAGAGTGTTGTTGGTGTGTTTACCTGTAGTGATGCTAGTAGAGTGTTGTTGGTGTGTTTACCTGTAGTGATGCTAACAGAGTGTTGTGGGTGTGTTTACCTGTAGTGATGCTAGTAGAGTGTTGTTGGTGTGTTTACCTGTAGTGATGCTAGTAGAGAGTTGTGGGTGTGTTTACCTGTAGTGGTGCTAGTAGAGTGTTGTTGGTGTGTTTACCTGTAGTGATGCTAGTAGAGTGTTGTGGGTGTGTTTACCTGTAGTGATGCTAGTAGAGTGTTGTTGGTGTGTTTACCTGTAGTGATGCTAGTAGAGTGTTGTTGGTGTGTTTACCTGTAGTGATGCTAGTAGAGTGTTGTGGGTGTGTTTACCTGTAGTGGTGCTAGTAGAGTGTTGTGGGTGTGTGTGTGTGTGTGTGTGTGTGTGTGTGTGTGTGTGTGCGTGTGCGTGCGCGTGCGTGTGCGTGTGCTCGTGCGTGTGCGTGCCAGTGATCCCTCAGGGGAAATAAAAGAAAACAGATGATCTGCTACAGAGTAATTATCATGAAATCATCCTCAACAACATAGAAACACAATAAACACACACACACACACACACACACACACACACACACACACACACACACACACACACACACACACACACACACACACACACACACACACACACACACACACACACACACACACACACACACACACACACACTATGCCTGTGGAAAATCAATCAGGAGTATTGATGAGGAGCAAGAAAGAGAGGGAGGGAAGGCATTTGAACGTATTTTTTTTAATCAAAATGTGTTTTTGGCAGAAATGCTGGAACATGTGAATTTTAATTTGCCTTCATAACAAACTTTTTTTTGCAATCGGTAAATACGAATAAAATGGTTAAATTACGAACCTTGTTGGTTTTTGCCTCGTAAAAATGACAGGAACCTTCATTTTGGCTGAGATAATGGAGGGGCTGGACATGACAAGAGATGAGTTTGGATTGGTCTGCCATGTAGCATGCTTCTGTCTATAACATGAGCTGGTCAGTGTGTTTAGATAATCCTTGCTACCACAGCTTTTTTGAAAGATATCATGGAGAACCGCAAAGTGTTAATACTGCTCTCGGCATTGCTGCCCTGAAGTTAACAGAGCTATCGACAAAGATCAGTGGGAACACGTTGGGTATCTCATCTAGACCAGAGATGGTAACTCCAGTCCTCTAGACCAGAGATGGTAACTCCAGTCCTCTAGACCAGAGATGGTAACTCCAGTCCTCTAGACCAGAGATGGTAACTCCAGTCCTCCAGACCAGAGATGGGTAACTCCAGTCCTCAGGGGCCTAACTTCTTGAAGACCTATTGTGATAGGGGGATGGGGTGGGGCTGTTCTGTGGTCTGATTCCCTCAAGACCTTTTATTGTTAAAGGGGGGGGGGGGGGGGGGTTGACAGGATGGAGAGATGCGGGGGTTGGGGAGAGGGCTGAGGAGGAATGATGAGGGCTGAGGAGGGAGTTGACAGGATGGAGAATGACAGGGGGGAGAGAGGGGGGAGAGTCCGATCTCACAGCTGTGAGAGAGAGAGAGAGAGAGAGAGAGAGAGAGAGAGAGAGAGAGAGAGAGAGAGAGAGAAGGGAAAGAATCAACAACAAAAACTAAGAAGACTAGAATGTTATTTGGCCCTAAACAGAGAGTACACAGTGGCAGAATACCTGACCACTGTGACTGACCCTAAACAGAGAGTACACAGTGGCAGAATACCTGACCACTGTGACTGACCCTAAACAGAGAGTACACAGTGGCAGAATACCTGACCACTGTGACTGACCCTAAACAGAGAGTACACAGTGGCAGAATACCTGACCACTGTGATTGACCCAAACTTAAGGAAATCTTTGACTATGTACAGACTCAGTGAGCATAGCCTTGCACTTCCTAACCTCCTGCCAAATGTATGACCATATTAGAGACACATATTTCCCTCAGATTAAACAGACCCACAAAGAATTAGAAAACAAACCCATTTTTGATAAACTCCCATATCTGCTGGGTGAAATTCCACAGTGTGCATCACAGCAGCAAGATTTGTGACCTGTTGCCACAAGAAAAGGGCAACCAGTGAAGAACAAACACCATTGTAAATACAACCTATATTTATGTTTATTTATTTTCCCTTTTATTTTCCCTTTTGCACATCGTTACAACGCTACATAATATGACATTTGAAATGTCTTTTTCCTTTTGGAACTTTTATGAGTGTAAATATTTAATATTCAGTTTTATTGTTTATTTCAGTTTTGTTTATTATCTATTTCACTTGCTTTAGTGTTAACATATGTTTCCCTTGTCAATAAAGACCTTAAATATAAATTGAATTGAATTGAGAGAGAAAACGTGTTTGATCTTTTCTCAGAGTAGAACAGCTGCCCCTCTGTCTCCATCAATTAAATTAATTTCAATTCAATTTAAAGGACTTTATTGGCATGGAAAACATATGTTTACGTTGCCAAAGCAAATGTATTAGACAATAAACAAAAGGGAAATAAACACAAGAAACATTAGAACATAAAATAAAAACGTTTTTAAATAATATAGACATTTTAAATGTTAGATTATTGGCTATTCACAGTGTTGTTATAATGTGAAAATAATTTAAGCATGAAAGGGAAGATAAATAAACAGATACAGTTGAAGTCGGAAGTTCACATACACTTAGGTTGGAATCATTAAAACTCGTTTTTCAATCACTCCACACATTTCTTATAAAAACAACTACAGTTTTGGCAAGTCGGTTAGGACATCTACTTTGTGCGTGACACAAGTCATTTTTCCAACAATTGTTTATAGACAGATTATTTCACTTATAATTCACTGTATCACAATTCCAGTGGGTCAGAGTTTTACATACACTAAGTTGACTGTGCCTCTAAACAACTTGGACAATTCCAGAAAATCATGCCATAGCTTTAGAAGCTTCTGATAGGCTAAATGACATCATTTGAGTCAATTGGAGGTGTACCTGTGGATGTATTTCAAGGCCTACCTTCAAACCAAGTGTCTCTTTGCTTGACATCGTGGGAAAATCAATATAAATCAGCCAAGACCTCAGAGAAAAAATTGTAGACCTCCACATTTCTCATGTCAACTTGCTTTGACTGCACACAGTGGTATATCGCCTAACAGATATGTGAGTTTATCAATGTTTGATTTGTTTTCTAATTCTTTGTGGATCTGTGTAACCTGAGAGAAATATGTCTCTCTAATATGGTCATACATTTGGCAGGAGGTTAGGAAGTGCAGCTCAGTTTCCACCTCATTTTATGGGCAATGAGCACATAGCCTATCTTCTCTTGAGAGCCAGGTCTGCCTACGGCGGCCTTTCTCAATAGCAAGGCTATGCTCACTGAGTCTGTACATAGTCAAGGATTTTCTTCATTTGGGGTCAGTCACAGTGGTCAGGTATTCTGCCACTGTGTACTCTCTGTTTAGGGCCAAATAGCATTCTAGCTTGCTCTGTTTTTTGTTGATTCCTTAAATAGTTATCTGGTTGTTTTCTCATGATTTGGTTGGGTCTAATTGTGTTTCTGTCCTGGGGCTCTGTGGGGTGTGTTTGTGTTTGTGAACAGAGCCCTAGGACCAGCTGGCTGAGGGGAATCTTCTCCAGGTTCATCTCTCTGTAGGTGATGGCTCTGTGGGGCTCTGTGGTGGAATGTGTGGGCATCGCTTCCTTTCAGTTGGTTATAGAATTTAACAGCTGGTATAGTACTAATTCTGCTCTCTCTCTCTCTCTCTCTCTCTCTCTCTCTCTCTCTCTCTCTCTCTCTCTCTCTCTCTCTCTCTCTCTCTCTCTCTCTCTCTCTCTCTCTCTCTCTCTCTCTCTCTCTCTCCTCTCTCTCTCTCTCTCTCTCTCTCTCTCTCTTCTCTCTCTCTCTCTCTCTCTCTCTCTCTCTCTTTCTCTCTCTCTCTCTCTCTCTCTCTCTCTCTCTCTCTCTCTCTCTCTCTCTCTCTCTCTCTCTCTCTCTCTCTCTCTCTCTCTCTCTCTCTCTCTCTGTCTCTCTCTCTCTCTCTCTCTCGCTCTCTTCCACTCCCTGGGAATCACTTTCATTTAGGTGATTGTAGAATTTAACATATCTTTTATGGATTTTGATAATTAGCGGGTATCGGCTCTTCCTCTGTCTGTCTGTCTCTGTCTCACTCTCTCACTCTCTCCACCATCACCCCACCTCCTGCTCTCTCCATCACTCCTCTT
>NC_074674.1:50236301-50268153 GCF_029448725.1 Salvelinus fontinalis
ATCCTGTTATAGGTTTACATGCACACCAACATCCTGTTATAGGTTTACATGCACACCAACATCCTGTTATACGTTTACATACACACCAACATCCTGTTATAGGTTTACATACACACCAACATCCTGTTATAGGTTTACATGCACACCAACATCCTGTTATACGTTTACATACACACCAACATCCTGTTATAGGTTTACATGCACACCAACATCCTGTTATAGGTTTACATGCACACCAACATCCTGTTATACGTTTACATGCACACCAACATCCTGTTATAGGTTTACATGCACACCAACATCCTGTTATAGGTTTACATGCACACCAACATCCTGTTATACGTTTACATGCACACCAACATCCTGTTATAGGTTTACATGCACACCAACATCCTGTTATAGGTTTACATGCACACCAACATCCTGTTATACGTTTAAATGTACACCAACATCCTGTTATAGGTTTACATACACACCAACATCCTGTTATACGTTTACATGCACACCAACATCCTGTTATAGGTTTACATGCACACCAACATCCTTCCCGTCTCCTCCCCTTCACCTACACTGATTTGAAGTGGATTTAACAAGTGACATCAATACAATGTAATAGCCTTTCAGCTGGATCCACCTGGTCAGTCTGTCAGGGGTGTCAAATTCCATGGATGGCCTACTGTTATCAGGTTCTATATGTAGATAACCAGGTGAGGGGAGTTCTTTACTAAATAGTGACCTTTATTCATCAATCAAGTACAAGGGATGAGTGAAAACTTGCAGACAGAGGTGCCTCCAAGTCTTTCTGAATGAGTTACCTCCAGGTCTTTCTGAATGAGTTACCTCCAGGTCTTTCTGAATGAGTTACCTCCAGGTCTTTCTGAATGAGTTACCTCCAAGTCTTTCTGAATGAGTTACCTCCAAGTCTTTCTGAATGAGTTACCTCCAAGTCTTTCTGAATGAGGTGCCTCCAAGTCTTTCTGAATGAGTTACCTCCAAGTCTTTCTAAATGAGTTACCTCCTGGTCTTTCAGAATGAGTTACCTCCAGGTCTTTCTGAATGAGTTACCTCCAAGTCTTTCTGAATGAGTTACCTCCTGGTCTTTCAGAATGAGTTACCTCCAGGTCTTTCTGAATGAGTTACCTCCAGGTCTTTCTGAATGAGTTACCTCCAGGTCTTTCTGAATGAGTTACCTCCAAGTCTTTCTGAATGAGTTACCTCCTGGTCTTTCAGAATGAGTTACCTCCTGGTCTTTCTGAATGAGTTACCTCCAGGTCTTTCTGAATGAGTTACCTCCAAGTCTTTCTGAATGAGTTACCTCCAAGTCTTTCTGAATGAGTTACCTCCAAGTCTTTCTGAATGAGGTGCCTCCAAGTCTTTCTGAATGAGTTACCTCCAAGTCTTTCTGAATGAGTTACCTCCAAGTCTTTCTGAATGAGTTACCTCCAAGTCTTTCTGAATGAGTTACCTCCAGGTCTTTCTGAATGAGTTACCTCCAAGTCTTTCTGAATGAGTTACCTCCAAGTCTTTCAGAATGAGTTACCTCCAAGTCTTTCAGAATGAGTTACCTCCAAGTCTTTCTGAATGAGTTACCTCCAAGTCTTTCTGAATGAGTTACCTCCAAGTCTTTCTGAATGAGTTACCTCCAAGTCTTTCTGAATGAGTTACCTCCAAGTCTTTCTGAATGAGTTACCTCCAAGTCTTTCTGAATGAGGTGCCTCCAAGTCTTTCTGAATGAGTTACCTCCAAGTCTTTCTGAATGAGGTGCCTCCAAGTCTTTCTGAATGAGTTACCTCCAAGTCTTTCTGAATGAGTTACCTCCAAGTCTTTCTGAATGAGTTACCTCCAGGTCTTTCTGAATGAGTTACCTCCAGGTCTTTCTGAATGAGTTACCTCCAGGTCTTTCTGAATGAGTTACCTCCAAGTCTTTCTGAATGAGTTACCTCCAAGTCTTTCTGAATGAGTTACCTCCAGGTGTGTGTGTGTGTGAATTTTCCTCTCCTTTGTGTGAATGGTGGAAGGAGGGATGACGGAATGAGGGATGAAGGAAGGAGGGGGAAAGGAATGAGGGATGGAGGAAGGAGGGGGAAAGGAATGAGGGATGAAGGAAGGAGAGATGAAGGAAGGAGGGATGACAGAATGAGGGATGAAGGAAGGAGGGGGAAAGGAATGAGGGATGAAGGAAGGAGGGATGAAGGAAGGAGGGATGGAGGAAGGAGGAGGAAAGGAATGAGGGATGACGGAAGGAGGAGGAAAGAAATGAGGGATCACGGCAGGAGGGGGGATGGTGTTCCCACAGTCTTTCCAAATCCCTTGCTCTGTCCGAATCCTTCTCTGAGTGTGTCCGTTGCCAGGCCGACCGAGTGTGTTAGGAGTCCATTGTGGGCCATTCACGTGTGAGTAACGAGCGGGGCCCTTCTGCTGTGTGTGTCTGTGTGTGTGTGTGTGTGTGTGCGTGTGTGTGTGTGTGTGTGTGTGTGTGTGTGTGTGTGTGTGTGTGTGTGCATGCGGTGGTCCTTGCCTTTGTGTATCCTAGAGATTATGTGCTGGCCCTGTCTGCCCCTATTTCCCTCTGCTGTCACGTCCTCTACACACACACACACACACACACACACACACACACACACACACACACACACACACACACACACACACACACACACACACACACACACACACACACACAAACACTCAAGCGCACACCCCACCCCTGCTGTTCACCCACTCAATCACCCACCCCCCCCCCCAACCCCTCACACACACACACCTGCTCTCCCCCACCGTAACTCTACTCACCCTTTCTCCCTCCTCTCACTACCTTACCAGACCAGTAAAGATGATTCCTTACCAACCAAACAACCCCTGCTTACTCACATGCTCCCTCTACCCAATCTCCTACGTACAGTGCCAGTCAAAAGTTATTGGACACACCTACTCATTCCAGGGTTTTTCTTTATGTTTACTATTTTCTACATTGTAGAATAATAGTGAAGACATCAAAACTATGAAATAACACACATGAAATCATGGAGTAACCAAAAAGTGTTAAACAAATCTAAATATATTTTATAATTGAGATTCTTCAAAGTAGCCACCCTTTGCCTTGAGGACAGCTTTGCACACTCTAGGCATTCTCTCAACTAGCTTCATGAGATAGTCACCTGGAATGCATTTCAATTAACAGGTGTGCCTTGTAAAAAGTTAATTTGGGGAATTTATTTCCTTCTTAATGCATTTGAGCCAATCAGTTGTGTTGTGACAAGGTAGGGGGGTATATAGAAGATATCCCTATTTGGTAAAAGACCAAGTCCATATTATGGCAAGAACAGCTCAAATAAGCAAAGAGAAACAACAATCCATCATTACTTTAAGACATGAAGGTCAGTCAATCAGGAAAATGTCAAGAACTTTGAAAGTTTCTTCAAGTGCAGTCGCAAAAACCATCCATTGTTATGATGAAACTGTCTCTCATGAGGACCGCCACAGGAAAGGAAGACCCAGAGTTACCTCTGCTGCAGAGGATACGTTCATTAGAGTCACCAGCCTCAGACATTGCTGACCAAATAAATGCTTCACAGACTTCAACAGACACATCTCAACATAAACTGTTCAAATGAGACTGTGTGAATCAGGCCTTTATGCTCCAATTGCTGCAAAGAAACCACTACTAAAGGACACCAATAAGAAGAGACTTGCTTGGGCCAAGAAACACGAGCAATGGACAGTAGACCGGTGGAAATCTGTCCTTTGGCCTGATGAGTCCAGATTTGAGATTTTTGGTTCCAACCGGCGTGTCTTTGTGAGATGCAGAGTAGGTGAACGGATGATCTCTGCATGTGTGATTCCCACTGTGAAGCATGGAGGAGGAGGTGTGATGGTGTGGGGGTGCTTTGCTGGTGACACTGTCAGTGATTTATTTAGAATTCAAGACACAATTAACCAGCATGGCTACCACAGCATTCTGCAGTTATACAACATCCCATCTGGTTTTCTCTTAGTGGGACTATCATTTGTTTTTCAACAGGACAATGACCCAACACACCTCCAGGCTGTGTAAGGGCTATTTGACCAAGAAGGAGAGTGATGGAGTGCTGCATCAGATGACCTGGCCTATACAATCACCCGAACTCAACTCAATTGAGATGGTTTGGGATGAGCTGGACCGCAGAGTGAAGAAAAAGCAGCCAACAAGTTTTCAGCATATGTGGGAACTCCTGTTGGAAAAGCATTCTAGGTGAAGCTGGTTGAGAGAATGCCAAGAGTGTGCAAGGCTGTCATCAAGGCAAAGGGTGGCTACTTTGAAGAATCTATTATAAAAATATATTTTGATTTTTTTAACTTCTAGTTCCTCCCAAACCCGGATCCGGGAGCACCCCCCACCAGTAAAAAAGCTGACTAGCATAGCCTAGCATAGCGTCACAAGTAAATACTAGCATCTAAATATCATTAAATCACAATTCCAAGACACCAGATGAAAGATACACTTCTTGTGAATCCAGCAATCATTTCTGATTTTTAAAATGTTTTACAGGGAAGACACAATATGTAAATCTAGTAGCTAACCACGTTAGCAAAAGACACCATTTTTCTTAGTCCACCATTTTTTCTCTCCACCAGTAGCTATCACCAATTCGACCAAATAAAGATATTGATAGCCACTAACCAAGAAAAAACCTCATCAGATGACAGTCTGATAACATATTTATTGTATAGCATAGGTTTTGTTAGAAAAATTTGCATATTTCAGGTATAAATCATAGTTTACAATTGCACCCACCATCACAACTCGACTAGAATAAATACAGAGAGCAACGTGTATTACCTAATTACTAATCATAAAACATTTCTTAAAAATACACAGCGTACATGTCACGATCGTGTGGAGGATTGACGGACCAATACGCAGCACTTGGAAAATAAGCCATCTCCTTTTATTTAACGAAGAAGGCACACGAAACAAAAACACTTAAACCCTAAACAAAACAAAACGATCGTGAAGCTAAAACAACGATGTGCACACACTGGCTACAAACGTATCACATAGACAATTACTCACAACCAATGAGAGCCTATGGCTACCCTAAATAAGGCTCCCAATCAGAGACAACCGAAATCAGCTGTCTCTAATTGGGAACTCATTCAGGTAACCATAGACTCTCCTAGATAACTAAACATACATAGACAACGCTAGACATCTGAACTCAACACAAACCCATATACTACACCCCATAACCCCTTTACCATAGAAACACCCAAAACCAACAAAACATAAACATTCCCCATGTCACACCCTGACCTAACTAAAATAATAAAGAAAACAAAGAATACTAAGGCCAGGGCGTGACATAACCCCCCCCTTAAGGTGCGAACTCCGGGCGCACCATTACACAGTCTAGGGGAGGGTCTGGGTGGGCTTCCATCCACGGTGGCGGCTCCGGCTCAGGTTGTGGTCCCCACGTCACCACAGTCCCTAACCACCTCCTAGGCTTCCTCCAAATGACCCCCCTCCACATTAACCCCATTGCATTAAGGGGCAGTTCCGGACTAAGGGGCAGCTCCGGACTAAGGGCCAGTACCAGGGTAAGGGGCAGCACCAGGGTAAGGGGCAGCACCAGGGTAAGGGGCAGCACCAGGGTAAGGGGCAGCACCAGGGTAAGGGGCAGCACCAGGGTAAGGGGCAGCTCCGGACTGAGGAATGGCAGCTCCGGACTGAGGGACTGCAGCTCCGGACTGAGGGACTGCAGCTCCGGACTGAGGGACTGCAGCTCCGGACTGAGGGACTGCAGCTCCGGACTGAGGGACGGCCCATGGCTGGCTGACAGATCTGGCTGCTCATGGCTGGCTAACGGATCTGGCTGCTCATGGCTGGCTGACGGATCTGGCTGCTCATGGCTGGCTGACGGATCTGGCTGCTCATGGCTGGCTGACGGATCTGGCTGCTCATGGCTGGCTGACGGATCTGGCTGCTCATGGCTGGCTGACGGATCTGGCTGCTCATGGCTGGCTGACGGATCTGGCTGCTCATGGCTAGCTGACGGATCTGGCTGCTCATGGCTAGCTGACGGATCTGGCTGCTCATGGCTAGCTGACGGATCTGGCTGCTCATGGCTAGCTGACGGATCTGGCTGCTCATGGCTAGCTGACGGATCTGGCTGCTCATGGCTAGCTGACGGATCTGGCTGCTCATGGCTAGCTGACGGATCTGGCTGCTCATGGCTGGCTGACGGATCTGGCTGCTCATGGCTGGCTGACGGATCTGGCTGCTCATGGCTGGCTGACGGATCTGGCTGCTCATGGCTGGCTGACGGATCTGGCTGCTCATGGCTGGCTGACGGATCTGGCTGCTCATGGCTGGCTGACTGATCTGGCAGATCCTGTCTGGTTGGCGGCTCTGGCAGATCCTGTCTGGTTGGCGGCTCTGGCAGATCCTGTCTGGTTGGCGGCTCTGGCAGATCCTGTCTGGTTGGCGGCTCTAGCGGCTCCTGTCTGGTTGGCGGCTCTAGCGGCTCCTGTCTGGTTGGCGGCTCTGGCAGATCCTGTCTGGCTGGCGGCTCAGTGGGCTCATGGCAGACGGGCGGCTTTGCAGGCTCATGGCAGACGGGCGGCTTTGCAGGCTCATTGCAGACGGATGGCTCAGATGGCGCTGGGGAGACGGATGGCTCAGATGGCGCTGGGGAGACGGATGGCTCAGATGGCGCTGGGGAGACGGATGGCTCAGATGGCGCTGGGGAGACGGGCAGTTTAGTCATCGCTGTGCAGACGGCAGACTCCTGCCGGCTGAGGCGCACTGTAGGCCTGGTGCGTGGTGCCGGGACTGGTGGCACCGGGCTGGGGACACGCAACTCAGGGCTAGTGCGGGGAGCAGCAACAGGACGCACAGGACTCTGGGGACACACAGGAGGCTTGGTGCGTGGTTTAGACACTGGTGGTAAAGGGCTGGAGACACGCACCATATAGGTAGTGCGTGGAGGAGGCACTGGTGGTACTGGGTTGGGGCGGGGAGGTGGCGCCGGAAATACCGGACCGTGCAGGCGTACTGGCTCCCTTGAACGCCGAGCCTGCCCAACCTTACCTGGTTGTATGCTCCCCGTCGCCTGACCAGTGCGGGGAGGTGGAATAACCCGCACCGGCCTATGTAGGCGAACCGGGGACACCATGCGTAAGGCTGGTGCCATGTACGCCGGCCCGAGGAGACGCACTGGTGACCAGATGCGTTGGGCCGGCTTCATGACATACGGCTCAACGCTCAGTCTAGCCCGGCCGATACGTGGAGCTGAAATGTACCGAACCGGGCTATGCACGCGTACAGGAGACACCGTGCGCTCTACTGCGTAACACGGTGTCTGCCCGTACTCTCGCTCTCCACGGTAAGTACAGGGAGTAGGCGCAGGTTTCCTACCTGACTTCGCCACACTCCCTTTAAGGCCCCCCCCAAGAAATTTTTGGGTTGTACTCACGGGTTTCCAGCCTTGTCTCCGTGCTGCCTCCTCATATCGCCTCCTCTCGGCTTTAGCTGCCTCCAGCTCTTCACGAGGAAGGCGATATTCTCCCGGTTGAGCCCACGGCCCCTTACCATCCAGTATCTCCTCCCATGTCCATGAATCCTGTGTAGGTAGGTCCTGTTGCCGCTTTCCATGCCGCTTGGTCCTATAATGGTGAGTAATTCTGTCACGATCGTGTGGAGGATTGACGGACCAATACGCAGCACTTGGAAAATAAGCCATCTCCTTTTATTTAACGAAGAAGGCACACGAAACAAAAACACTTAAACCCTAAACAAAACAACAAAACGATCGTGAAGCTAAAACAACGATGTGCACACACTGGCTACAAACGTATCACATAGACAATTACTCACAACCAATGAGAGCCTATGGCTACCCTAAATAAGGCTCCCAATCAGAGACAACCGAAATCAGCTGTCTCTAATTGGGAACTCATTCAGGTAACCATAGACTCTCCTAGATAACTAAACATACATAGACAACGCTAGACATCTGAACTCAACACAAACCCATATACTACACCCCATAACCCCTTTACCATAGAAACACCCAAAACCAACAAAACATAAACATTCCCCATGTCACACCCTGACCTAACTAAAATAATAAAGAAAACAAAGAATACTAAGGCCAGGGCGTGACAGTACAGTAATTGAAAGACACAGATCCTGTGACTCCAGACAATATTTCAGATTTTCTAAGTGTTTTACAGCGAAAACACAATAAATCGTTATATTAGCATACCACATGTGCAAACATTACCCCAGCATTGATTCAAGGCAAAAAGAGCGATAGCGTTATCATCACCAAAATATATAAATTTTTTCACTAACCTTCTCAAAATTCTTCCGATGACACTCCTGTAACATCATATTACACAATCCATATAGAGTTTGATCGAAAATGTGCATATTTAGCGGCACAAATCGTGCTTACACAATGGAAATACTGTCCAACTACTCAAGCAATCTGCCCGGCGCCATCTTGGAAAGACACCTATTTTTATAGAAAACTATTCATAAACTTGACTAAAAAAATACAAGTTGGACAGCAATTGAAAGACAAATTAGTTCTTAATGCAATCGCTGAATTACATTTTTAAAATGATCCTTACTGTGCAATACCGGGTCCGCCAAAGCGAAGCTACCCCCCAAAAAATGGCGACATGCGTTTAACATTTTTCAACAGAACAACGATTTATTGTCATAAATAGTTCTTACTATTAGCTGAGCTTCCATCAGAATCTTGGGCAATGTATCCTTTCTCCGGTCTAATCGTCTTTTGGTCGAAAGATGTCCTCTTGTCCTGTCGAAATGGCCACTAACGTTCGGCATGTACCGGAAAAGTGCCCAACTCTTGAAAGTGCGTCACATAGAAATGCCAGAAAATCGCAATAAACTGCTATAAACTGCTATAAGTCAGTTTAAATTAACTACCTTATGATGTCTTTAACACCTATAACGAGTAAAAACATGACCGGAGATATATTACTGGCTAAACCAAAGCTTGGAAGGAGGCCAGTCCGACGTCCATCGTGCGTCAAGCGCAGGGCAGAAAAGAAAGGTACTTCCGCATTTTGGTCTTTTATAAAGTCCCAGATTGCGCAATCGACCCCATTCAAATTGTCACCACTTACTGACATCTAGAGGAAGGCGTAGGCAGTGTTTGTAGCCCCACAGCATTCACAGGGACTTATAAACTGACCTGGGACCAGAGGCCAAGATTTCTGAAATCTCACTCCCTGGCAGGAAAAGTGCTGTAGAATGAGTTCTGTTTCACTCACACATAATTCCAACGGTTTTAGAAACTAGAGAGTGTTTTCTATCCAATAATAATATTAATATGCATATTGTACGAGCAAGAATTGAGTACTAGGCAGTTTAATTTGGAGACCAATTTTTCCAAGATCGAAATAGCACTCAAGAGGTTAACACTTTTTTGGGTTACTACATGATTCCATATGTGTTATTTCATAGTTTTGATGTCTTCACTATTATTCAACAATGTAGAAAATAATAAAAATAAAGAAAAACCCTTAAATGAGTAGGTGTGTCCAAATTTTGACTGGTAGTGTATATCTACCCCACCTCCCTACTCTACCTCCCTCTACCCCACCTTCCTCTACTCCACCTCCCTGTAATCTATCTCCCTCTACCCCTTCTCCCTGTAATCCACCTTCCTCTACTCCACCTCCCTGTAATCCACCTGCCTCTACCCCACCTCCATGTAATCCACCTTCCTCTACTCTACCTCCCTCTACCCCACCTCCCTGTAATCCACCTTCCTCTACCCCACCTCCCTGTAATCCACCTTCCTCTACCCCACCTCCCTACTCTACCTCCCTCTACCCCACCTCCCTGTAATCCACCTGCCTCTACCCCACCTCCCTGTAATCCACCTCCCTCTACCCCACCTCCCTGTAATCCACCTTCCTCTACCCCACCTCCCTGTAATCCACCTTCCTCTACCCCACCTCCCTGTAATCCACCTCCCTCTACCCCACCTCCCTGTAATCCACCTTCCTCTACCCCACCTCCCTACTCTACCTCGCTCTACCCCACCTCCCTGTATTCCACCTCCCTCTACTCCACCTCCCTCTACCCCACCTCCCTGTAATCCATCTTCCTCTACCCCACCTCCCTCTACCCCACCTCCCTGTAATCCATTTTCCTCTACCCCACCTCCCTGTAATCCACCTTCCTCTACCCCACCTCCCTACTCTACCTCCCTCTACCCCACCTCCCTGTAATCCACCTCCCTCTACTCCACCTCCCTCTACCCCACCTCCCTGTAATCCATCTTCCTCTACCCCACCTCCCTGTAATCCACCTTCCTCTACCCCACCTCCCTACTCTACCTCCCTCTACCCCACCTCCCTGTAATCCATCTTCCTCTACCACAGCTCCCTGTAATCCACCTCCCTCTACCCCACCTCCCTGTAATCCATCTTCCTCTACCCCACCTCCCTGTAATCCATCTTCCTCTACCACACCTCCCTGTAATCCACCTTCCTCTACCCCACCTCCCTGTAATCCACCTTCCTCTACCCCACCTCCCTGTAATCCACCTCCCTCTACCCCACCTCCCTGTAATCCACCTTCCTCTACCCTACCTCCCTCTACCCAACCTCCCTGTAATCCACCTCCCTCTACCCCACCTCCCTGTAATCATCTTCCTCTACCCCACCTCCCTGTAATCCACCTTCCTCTACCCCACCTCCCTACTCTACCTCCCTCTACCCCACCTCCCTGTAATCCACCTCCCTCTACTCCACCTCCCTCTACCCCACCTCCCTGTAATCCACCTTCCTCTACCCCACCTCCCTCTACCCCAGCTCCCTACTCTACCTCCCTCTACCCCACCTGCCTCTACCCCACCTCCCTACTCTACATCCCTCTACCCCACCTCCCTGTAATCCATCTACCTCTACCCCACCTCCCTGTAATCCACCTTCCTCTACCCCACCTCCCTGTAATCCACCTTCCTCTACCCCACCTCCCTACTCTACCTCCCTCTACCCCACCTCCCTGTAATCCACCTTCCTCTACCCCACCTCCCTACTCTACCTCCCTCTACCCCACCTCCCTGTAATCCACCTCCCTCTACTCCACCGCCCTCTACCCCACCTCCCTGTAATCCACCTTCCTCTACCCCACCTCCCTACTCTATCTCCCTCTACCCCACCTCCCTGTAATCCACCTCCCTCTACTCCACCTCCCTCTACCCCACCTCCCTGTAATCCACCTTCCTCTACCCCACCTCCCTCTACCCCACCTCCCTACTCTACCTCCCTCTACCCCACCTGCCTCTACCCCACCTCCCTACTCTACATCCCTCTACCCCACCTCCCTGTAATCCATCTACCTCTACCCCACCTCCCTGTAATCCACCTTCCTCTACCCCACCTCCCTGTAATCCACCTCCCTCTACTCCACCTCCCTCTACCCCACCTCCCTTTAATCCATCTTCCTCTACCCCACTTCCCTGTAATCCACCTTCCTCTACCCCACCTCCCTACTCTACCTCCCTCTACCCCACCTCCCTCTGCACCACCTCCCTCTACTCCACCTCCCTCTACCCCACCTCCCTGTAATCCATCTTCCTCTACCCCACCTCCCTGTAATCCACCTTCCTCTACCCCACCTCCCTACTCTACCTCCCTCTACCCTACCTGCCTCTACCCCACCTCCCTATAATCCACCTTCCTCTACTCCACCTCCCTCTACCCCACCTCCCTGTAATCTACCTCCCTCTACCCCACCTCTCTGTAATCCACCTGCCTCTACCCCACCTCCCTGTAATCCACCTTCCTCTACTCCACCTTCCTCTACCTCACCTCCCTGTAATCCATCTTCCTCTACCCCACCTCCCTGTAATCCACCTGCCTCTACCCCACCTCCCTGTAATCCACCTGCCTCTACCCCACCTCCCTGCAATCTACCTGCCTCTACCCCATCTCCCTGTAATCTACCTGCCTCTACCCCACCTCCCTGTAATCCACCTCCCTCTACCCCTTCTCCCTGTAATCCACCTCCCTCTACCCCACCTCCCTGTAATCCATCTTCCTCTACCCCACCTCCCTGTAATCCACCTCCCTCTACCCCATCTCCCTGTAATCCATCTTCCTCTACCCCACCTCCCTGTAATCCACCTCCCTCTACACCTTCTCCCTGTATTCCACCTTCCTCTACCCCACCTCCCTGTAATCCACCTTCCTCTACCCCACCTCCCTGTAATCCACCTCCCTGTAATCCACCTCCCTCTACTCCACCTCCCTCTACCCCACCTCCCTGTAATCATCTTCCTCTACCCCACCTCCCTGTAATCCACCTTCCTCTACCCCACCTCCCTGTAATCCACCTTCCTCTACCTCACCTCCCTGTAATCCACCTTCCTCCACCACTTCTCCCTGTAATCCACCTTCCTCTACCCCACTTCCCTGTAATCCACCTCCCTGTAATCTGCCTCCCTCTACCCCACCTCCCTGTAATCCACCTCCCTCTACTCTACCTCCCTCTACCCCACCTCCCTCTACTCTACCTCCCTCTACCCCACCTCCCTCTACCCCACCTCCCTCTACTATACCTCCCTCTACCCTACCTCCCTCTAATCTGCCTCCCTCTACCCCACTTCCCTGTAATCCACCTCCCTCTACTCTACCTCCCTCTACTCTACCTCCCTCTACTCTACCTCCCTCTACTCCACCTCCCTCTACTCCACCTTCCTCTACCCCACCTCCCTACTCTACCTCCCTCTACTCCACCTCCCTCTACTCCACCTTCCTCTACCCCACCTCCCTACTCTACCTCCCTCTACCCCACCTCCCTCTGCACCACCTCCCTCTACTCCACCTCCCTCTACCCCACCTCCCTGTAATCCATCTTCCTCTACCCCACCTCCCTGTAATCCACCTTCCTCTACCCCACCTCCCTACTCTACCTCCCTCTACCCTACCTGCCTCTACCCCACCTCCCTATAATCCACCTTCCTCTACTCCACCTCCCTCTACCCCACCTCCCTGTAATCTACCTCCCTCTACCCCACCTCTCTGTAATCCACCTGCCTCTACCCCACCTCCCTGTAATCCACCTTCCTCTACTCCACCTTCCTCTACCTCACCTCCCTGTAATCCATCTTCCTCTACCCCACCTCCCTGTAATCCACCTGCCTCTACCCCACCTCCCTGTAATCCACCTGCCTCTACCCCACCTCCCTGTAATCTACCTGCCTCTACCCCATCTCCCTGTAATCTACCTGCCTCTACCCCACCTCCCTGTAATCCACCTCCCTCTACCCCTTCTCCCTGTAATCCACCTCCCTCTACCCCACCTCCCTGTAATCCATCTTCCTCTACCCCACCTCCCTGTAATCCACCTCCCTCTACCCCATCTCCCTGTAATCCATCTTCCTCTACCCCACCTCCCTGTAATCCACCTCCCTCTACCCCTTCTCCCTGTATTCCACCTTCCTCTACCCCACCTCCCTTTAATCCACCTTCCTCTACCCCACCTCCCTGTAATCCACCTCCCTGTAATCCACCTCCCTCTACTCCACCTCCCTCTACCCCACCTCCCTGTAATCATCTTCCTCTACCCCACCTCCCTGTAATCCACCTTCCTCTACCCCACCTCCCTGTAATCCACCTTCCTCTACCTCACCTCCCTGTAATCCACCTTCCTCCACCACTTCTCCCTGTAATCCACCTTCCTCTACCCCACTTCCCTGTAATCCACCTCCCTGTAATCTGCCTCCCTCTACCCCACCTCCCTGTAATCCACCTCCCTCTACTCTACCTCCCTCTACCCCACCTCCCTCTACTCTACCTCCCTCTACCCCACCTCCCTCTACCCCACCTCCCTCTACTATACCTCCCTCTACCCTACCTCCCTCTAATCTGCCTCCCTCTACCCCACTTCCCTGTAATCCACCTCCCTCTACTCTACCTCCCTCTACTCTACCTCCCTCTACCCCACCTCCCTCTACCCAACCACTCTATACTCCACCTCCCTCTACTCCACCTCCCTCTAATCTCTCTCCCTCTACCCCACCTCCCTCTACCCCACCACTCTCTACTCCACCTCCCTCTTCCCATCTCCCTCTTGCCACCTCCCTCTACTCCACCTCCCTCTAATCTCTCTCCCTCTACCCCACCTCCCTCTACCCCACCACTCTCTACCCCACCTCCCTCTACTCCACCTCCCTCTACCCCACCTCCCTCTACCCCACCTCCCTCTACCCCACCTCCCTCTACTCCACCTCCCTCTACTCCACCTCCCTCTAATCTGTCTCCCTCTACCCACCTCCCTCTAATCTGCCTCCCTCTACCCCACCTCCCTCTACCCCACCTCCCTCTAATCTGCCTCCCTCTATCCCATCTCCCTCTACCCCACCTCCCTCTAATCCGCCTCCCTCTACTCCACCTCCCTCTACCCCAACTCCCTCTACCCCAACTCCCTCTACCCCACCTCCCTCTACCCCACCTCCCTCTTCCCTCCTCCCTCTTCCCACCTCCCTCTACCCCACCTCCCTCTACCCCACCTCCCTCTTGCCACCTCCCTCTACTCCACCTCCCTCTTCCCACCTCCCTCTTGCCACCTCCCTCTACTCTACCTCCCTCTACTCCACCTCCCTCTATCCCCCCTCTACCCACCTCCCTCTACTCCACCTCCCTCTACCCCACCTCCCTCTACTCCACCTCCCTCTACTCCACCTCCCTCTACCCCACCTCCCTCTACTCCACCTCCCTCTACTCCACCTCCCTCTACCCCACCTCCCTCTACCCCACCTCCCTCTACTCTACTCTACTCTACCTCCCTCTACTCTACCTCCCTCTACCACATCTCTCTCTACCCCCCCATACCAACCCAGCCACTTATTTTTCCTCTGACCCCCCCTCGCCTCACAGGATGTTGTGTGTGTGTGTGTGAATACACTTGTGATTGTGTGTGTGTGTGTTCCAGCTCCATTTACCAAGAAGGATGTGATTAGAGCTGACTCCAGTATGACTCCAGTGTGATTCCAGTGTGACTCCAGTATGCCTTCAGTATGACTACAGTATGACTCCAGTATGACTCCAGTGTGACTCCAGTTTGACTCCAGTATGACTCCAGTATGACTCCAGTTTTACTCCAGTATGACTCCAGTATGACTCCAGCATGACTCCAGTTTTACTCCAGTGTGACTCCAGTGTGACTCCTGTGTGACTCCAGTGTGACTCCAGTATGACTCCAGTTTTACTCCAGTATGACTCCAGTGTGACTCCAGCATGACTCCAGTTTTACTCCAGTGTGACTTCAGTTTGACTCCAGTATGACACTAGTATGACTCCAGTATGACTCCAGTGTGACTCCAGTATGCCTTCAGTATGACTCCAGCATGACTCCAGTATGACTCCAGTATGACTACAGTATGACTCTAGTATGACTCTAGTATGACTCCAGTTTGACTCCAGTATGACTCTAGTATGACTCCAGTTTGACTCCAGTTTGACTCCAGTATGACTCCAGTATGACTCCAGTTTGACTCCAGTTTGACTCCAGTTTGACTCCAGTATGACACCAGTATGCCTCCAGTTTGACTCCAGTATGACACCAGTATGCCTCCAGTTTGACTCCAGTATGACTCCAGTATGACTCCAGTTTGACTCCAGTATGACTCTAGTATGACTCCAGTTTGACTCCAGTATGACTCTAGTATGACTCCAGTTCGACTCCAGTTTGACTCCAGTTTGACTCCAGTTTGACTCCAGTTTGACTCCAGTTTGACTCCAGTTTGACTCCAGTTTGACTCCAGTATGACTCTAGTATGACTCCAGTTTGACTCCAGTTTGACTCCAGTATGACTCTAGTATGACTCCAGTTTGACTCCAGTTTGACTCCAGTTTTACTCCAGTATGACTCCAGTGTGACTCCAGCATGACTCCAGTTTTACTCCAGTGTGACTTCAGTTTGACTCCAGTATGACTCCAGTATGACTCCAGTATGACTCCAGTGTGACTCCAGTATGCCTTCAGTATGACTCCAGCATGACTCCAGTATGACTCCAGTATGACTACAGTATGACTCTAGTATGACTCTAGTATGACTCCAGTTTGACTCCAGTATGACTCTAGTATGACTCCAGTATGACTCCAGTTTGACTCCAGTATGACTCCAGTATGACTCCAGTTTGACTCCAGTTTGACTCCAGTTTGACTCCAGTATGACACCAGTATGCCTCCAGTTTGACTCCAGTATGACACCAGTATGCCTCCAGTTTGACTCCAGTATGACTCCAGTATGACTCCAGTTTGACTCCAGTATGACTCTAGTATGACTCCAGTTTGACTCCAGTATGACTCTAGAATGACTCCAGTTTGACTCCAGTTTGACTCCAGTTTGACTCCAGTTTGACTCCAGTTTGACTCCAGTTTGACTCCAGTTTGACTCCAGTATGACTCTAGTATGACTCCAGTTTGACTCCAGTTTGACTCCAGTATGACTCTAGTATGACTCCAGTTTGACTCCAGTTTGACTCCAGTATGACACCAGTATGCCTCCAGTTTGACTCCAGTATGACACTAGTATGCCTCCAGTTTGACTCCAGTATGACTCCAGTATGACTCCAGTATGACTCCAGTTTGACTCCAGTTTGACTCCAGTATGACTCTAGTATGACTCCAGTTTGACTCTAGTATGACTCCAGTTTGACTCCAGTGTGACTCCAGTATGACTCCAGTTTGACTCCAGTTTGACTCCAGTGTGACTCCAGTGTGACTCCAGTATGACTCCAGTTTGACTCCAGTATGCCTAATTGAACTTCTATCAGTCAGTCATCTCAATCAATTATAGCTACCAAGTTTACATGTCCAGGTCACCAAGCCCCTTGGTACAGACACTGCTCGGCATATGTGTGTGTGTGTGTGTGTGTGTGTGTGTTTGTTGAGTGGTTGTCCTCTTCATCTGATGAATTAGTCAAGGTTATAGTATGTATTCTCTTCCTCTCTATCACAAGCGTTCCGTGATAAAAGTGCAATACATTACAAACAGACGGTACCAGGGTGCCGTCATGAAAAATGCATCAATGGCAGATGTTTCCTGTGTGTGTGTCTGTTTATGAGCGTCTCGGTGCCCGTGTGTTTATACGAGCGCTCATAGTGGGTTCTGTTTGTTACGATTTGGTCTGGCATGTGTCCTGACTACTTAAAAAAAAAAAAATGTATTTCACCTTTATTTAACCAGGTAGGCTAGTTGAGAACTAGTTCTCATTTACAACTGTGACCTGGCCAAGATAAAGCAAAGCAGTTCGACACAAAACAACAACACAGAGTTACACGTGGAATAAACAAACGTACAGTCAATAACACAGTAGAAAAAAAAGTCTGTGTACAGAGTGTGGTAAGATAACTATTTAAATGTAGCAATTAAACACTGGAGTGACAGAGACTGGAGTGATAGATGTTCAGAAGCTGAATGTGCAAGTTGAGATACTGGGGTGCAAAGGAGCAAGATATATAAATAAATACAGCATGGGGATGAGGTAGTTGGATGGGCTATTTACAGATGAGCTATGTACAGGTGCAGTGATCTGTGAGCTGCTCTGACAGCTGATGCTTAAAGTTAGTGAGGGAAATATGAGGCTCCAGCTTCAGTGATTTTTGCAGTTCGTTCCAGTCATTTGCAGCAGAGAACTGGAAGGAAAGGCGGCCAAAGGAGGAATTGGCTTTGGGGGTGACCGGTGAAATATACCTGCTGGAGCGCGTGCTACGGGTGGGTGCTGCTATGGTGACCAGTGAGCTGAGATAAGGCAGGGCTTTACCTAACAAAGACTTATAGATGACCTGGAGCAAGTGGGTTTGGCAACGAATATGTAGTGAAGGCCAGCCAACGAGAGCACACAGGTCGCAGTGGTGGGTAGTATATGGGGCTTTGGTGACAAAACGGATGGCACTGTGATAGACTGCATCCAATTTGCTGAGTAGAGTGTTGGAGGCTATTTTGTAAATGACATCACCATATTCAAGGATCGGTACGATAGTCAGTTTTACGAGGGTATGTTTGCAGCATGAGTGAAGGAGGCTTTGTTGCGATATAGGAAGCCGATTCTAGATTTAATTTTGATTGGAGATGCTTAATGTGAGTCTGGAAAGAGAGTTTACAGTCTAACCAGACACCTAGGTATTTGTAATTGTCCACATATTGTAAGTCAGAACCGTCCAGAGTAGTGATGCTGGACGGGCGGGAAGGTGTTGGCAGTGATCGGTTGAAGAGCATGCATTTAGTTTTACGAGCATTTAAAAGCAGTTGGAGGCCACGGAAGAAGTGTTGTATGGCATTGAAGCTCATCTGGAGGTTAGTTAACACAGTGTCCAAAGACGGGCCAGAAGTATACAGAATGGTGTCGTCTGCGTAGAGGTGGATCAGAGACTCACCAGCAGCAAGAGCGACATCATTGATGTATACAGAGAAAAGAGTCAGCCTGAGAATTGAACCCTGTGGCACCCCCATAGAGACTGCCAGAGGCCCGGACAACAGACCCTCCGATTTGACACACTGAACTCTATCAGAGAAGTAGTTGGTGAACCAGGCGAGGCAATCATTTGAGAAACCAAGGCTGTTGAGTCTGCCGATAAGAATGCGGTGATTGACAGAGTCGAAAGCCTTGGCCAGGTCTATGAATACTGCTGCACAGTAATGTCTCTTATCGATGGAGGTTATGATATTGTTTAGGACCTTGAGCGTGGCTGAGGTGCACCCGTGACCAGCTCTGAAACCAGATTGCGTAGCGGAAAAGTTACGGTTGGATTCTAAATGGTCGGTAATCTGTTTGTTAACTTGGCTTTCGAAGACCTTAGAAAGACAGGGTAGGATAGATATAGGTCTGTAGCAGTTTGGGTGTAGAGTGTCTCCCCCTTTAAAAAAGGGGGTTGACCGCGGCAGCTGTACAATCTTTGGGGATCTCAGACTATACGAAAGAGAGGTTGTACCCTGACTACATGTGTCCTGACTACATGTGCCCTGACTACATGTGTCCTGACTACATGTGCCCTGACTACATGTGCCCTGACTACATGTGCCCTGTCTACATGTTCCCTGACTACATGTGCCCTGACTACATGTGTCCTGACTACATGTTCCCTGACTACATGTGCCCTGACTACATGTGTCCTGACTACATGTGTCCTGACTACATTCTGGCATGTGTTCTGACTACATGTGTTCTGACTACATTCTGACATGTGCCCTGACTACATGTGTCCTGACTACATGTGTTCTGACTACATGTGTCCTGACTACATGTGTCCTGAATACATTCTGGCATGTGTTCTGACTACATGTGTCCTGACTACATGTGCCCTGACTACATGTGTCCTGACTACATGTTTCCTGACTACATGTTTCCTGACTACATGTGTCCTGACTACATGTGTCCTGACTACATGTGTCCTGACTACATGTGTCCTGACTACATGTTTCCTGACTACATGTGTCCTGACTACATGTGTCCTGACTACATGTGTTCTGACTACATTCTGACATGTGTCCTGACTACATGTGCCCTGACTACATGTGTCCTGACTACATGTGTCCTGACTACATGTGCCCTGACTACATGTGTCCTGACTACATGTGGCCTGACTACATTCTGACATGTGTCCTGACTACATGTGTCCTGACTACATGTGCCCTGACTACATGTGCCCTGACTACATGTGTCCTGACTACATGTTTCCTGACTACATGTGTCCTGACTACATGTGTCCTGACTACATGTGTTCTGACTACATTCTGACATGTGTCCTGACTACATGTGCCCTGACTACATGTGTCCTGACTACATGTGTCCTGACTAAATGTGCCCTGACTACATGTGTCCTGACTACATTCTGACATGTGTCCTGACTACATGTGACCTGACTACATGTGACCTGACTACATGTGTCCTGACTACATGTGCCCTGACTACATGTGCCCTGACTACATGTGTCCTGACTACATGTGTCCTGACTACATGTGTCCTGACTACATGTGCCCTGACTACATGTGCCCTGACTACATGTGTCCTGACTACATTCTGACATGTGTCCTGACTACATGTTTCCTGACTACATGTGACCTGACTACATGTGCCCTGACTACATGTGCCCTGACTACATGTGTCCTGACTACATGTGTCCTGACTACATGTGCCCTGACTACATGTGTCCTGACTACATGTGTCCTGACTACATGTTTCCTGACTACATGTTTCCTGACTACATGTGTCCTGACTACATGTGCCCTGACTACATGTGCCCTGACTACATGTGTCCTGACTACATGTGTCCTGACTACATGTGTCCTGACTACATGTGTCCTGACTACATGTGCCCTGACTACATGTGCCCTGACTACATGTGTCCTGACTACATGTGTCCTGACTACATGTGCCCTGACTACATTCTGACATGTGTCCTGACTACATGTGTCCTGACTACATGTTTCCTGACTACATGTGCCCTGACTACATGTGTCCTGACTACATGTGCCCTGACTACATGTGCCCTGACTACATGTGTCCTGACTACATGTGTCCTGACTACATGTGCCCTGACTACATGTGTCCTGACTACATGTGTCCTGACTACATGTGCCCTGACTACATGTGTCCTGACTACATGTGCCCTGACTACATGTGCCCTGACTACATGTGTCCTGACTACATGTGTCCTGACTACATGTGTCCTGACTACATGTGTCCTGACTACATGTGCCCTGACTACATGTGCCCTGACTACATGTGTCCTGACTACATGTGTCCTGACTACATGTGCCCTGACTACATTCTGACATGTGTCCTGACTACATGTGTCCTGACTACATGCGTCCTGACTACATGTCGCCTGACTACATTCTGACATGTGTCCTGACTACATGTGCCCTGACTACATGTGTCCTGACTACATGTGCCCTGACTACATGTGCCCTGACTACATTCTGACATGTGCCCTGACTACATGTGTCCTGACTACATGTGCCCTGACTACATGTGCCCTGACTACATGTGTCCTGACTACATGTGTTCTGACTACATGTGGCCTGACTACATTCTGACATGTGTCCTGACTACATGTGCCCTGACTACATGTGCCCTGACTACATGTGGCCTGACTACATGTGTCCTGACTACATGTGTCCTGACTACATGTGCCCTGACTACATGTTTCCTGACTACATGTGACCTGACTATGTGTCCTGACTACATGTGTCCTGACTACATGTGTTCTGACTACATGTGGCCTGACTACATTCTGACATGTGTCCTGACTACATGTGTCCTGACTACATGTGTCCTGACTACATGTGCCCTGACTACATGTGTCCTGACTACATGTGTCCTGACTACATGTGCCCTGACTACATGTGCCCTGACTACATTCTGACATGTGCCCTGACTACATGTGTCCTGACTACATGTGCCCTGACTACATGTGCCCTGACTACATGTGTCCTGACTACATGTGTTCTGACTACATGTGGCCTGACTACATTCTGACATGTGTCCTGACTACATGTGCCCTGACTACATGTGCCCTGACTACATGTGGCCTGACTACATGTGTCCTGACTACATGTGCCCTGACTACATGTTTCCTGACTACATGTGACCTGACTATGTGTCCTGACTACATGTGTCCTGACTACATGTGTTCTGACTACATGTGGCCTGACTACATTCTGACATGTGTCCTGACTACATGTGCCCTGACTACATGTGTCCTGACTACATGTGTTCTGACTACATGTGGCCTGACTACATTCTGACATGTGACCTGACTATGTGTCCTGACTACATGTGTCCTGACTACATGTGTTCTGACTACATGTGGCCTGACTACATTCTGACATGTGTCCTGACTACATGTGCCCTGACTACATGTGTCCTGACTACATTCTGGCTGATAAGTGCTAATATTACGTTTGTTTTTCAGTACATCATCAATGTAAGCCATGATGACTGTCGACCACAGAGACATATTTTGTCCAGCCATGGTGACTGTCGACCGCAGAGACATATTCTGTCCAGCCATGATGACTGTCGACCACAGAGACATATTCTGTCCAGCCATGGTGACTGTCGACCACAGAGACATATTCTGTCCAGCCATGATGACTGTCGACCACAGAGACATATTCTGTCCAGCCATGATGACTGTCGACCACAGAGACATATTCTGTCCAGCCATGGTGACTGTCGACCGCAGAGACATATTCTGTCCAGCCATGGTGACTGTCGACCGCAGAGACATATTCTGTCCAGCCATGCTGACTGTCGACCACAGAGACATATTCTGTCCAGCCATGGTGACTGTCGACTACAGAGACATATTCTGTCCAGCCATGATGACTGTCGACCACAGAGACATATTTTGTCCAGCCATGGTGACTGTCGACCGCAGAGACATATTCTGTCCAGCCATGGTGACTGTCGACTACAGAGACATATTCTGTCCAGCCATGATGACTGTCGACCACAGAGACATATTCTGTCCAGCCATGATGACTGTCGACCACAGAGACATATTCTGTCCAGCCATGCTGACTGTCGACTACAGAGACATATTCTGTCCAGCCATGATGACTGTCGACCACAGAGACATATTCTGTCCAGCCATGCTGACTGTCGACCACAGAGACATATTCTGTCCAGCCATGATGACTGTCGACCACAGAGACATATTCTGTCCAGCCATGCTGACTGTCGACCACAGAGACATATTCTGTCCACTCGACTCTTATCTTTTTTAATATTCAAAATGACGTCTTTCTTCTAGCCTAGCTAGCTGTTTTTTCAGTGTGTCAATCCGGTAGCTTCTCACTCTCTGTCTCTTCTCTGCAGTACATTTACATGTATTCTCCTCTCTTATCTTTCTTACTCTCTTCCCGTCTCTCACTATGTCACCTGACTTAGGGGTCATAAGAGATTACTTAGCCAGTTACTTAGCCAGTTACTTGGCCAGTTACTTAGCCAGTTACTTAGCCAGTTACTTAGCCAGTTACCTAGCCAGTTACTTAGCCAGTTACTTAGCAAGTTACTTAGCCAGTTACTTAGCCAGTTACTTAGCCTGTTACTTAGCCTGTTACTTAGCCAGTTACTTAGCCAGTTACCTAGCCTGTTACTTAGCCAGTTACTTAGCCAGTTACTTAGCCAGTTACTTAGCCTGTTACTTAGCCAGTTACTTAGCCAGTTACCTAGCCAGTTACTTAGCCTGTTACTTAGCCAGTTACTTAGCCAGTTATGTAGCCAGTGGAACAGAAATATATTCACGATTGATGTGTAGTCTGTCTCTGCTTGGAGCACTCTCAGACAGCCCTTGGTCAAACTAGTCAGAGTGCTCATTGCCACATACTGTGAGCTAAAACTCCCTGGAAAGACGTGTAGCGTTCTTGAGGAATCTTGGATGTCGGTCCCTCAGCTGGGTCCGAGGTGATGGCAACAGAGAGGGACTTGGGGATGTGGTATCCCATAAGGGAGATAGTGAGCCTACTGGTGAGATACAGGGGACGAGGTTCGTATGACGACTTTGTGTCTCTGGACAGCTCTGTGCGTTTTGCCGGTGGCGGGGACAGTCGCCTCCTCATTCTATCAGAGTAGCGGGGAGAAACCCTGGTATCCCAATGCATTGTTCAAACAACTGTGTCCGCAGGGTGGCTATGCGTTTGGAGGTGAAGTGGTCGTGTTCACCCCCTCAGCAGAATTCATCACGTTTCGGTGAGAAGTACTTTCCCACCTGTGGCTGCCACAGTCAATCAGCACCTTCCCCTGTTTCCGGGATTTAGTAGAACAATTGACAATAAGTTGACGCTACATTGATGTGCCGCCTTCATGGATCTGGAGGGGATGGAAGAGGCTAGGTTGTTTGGTGGATAGCATGTTAGCTGGCTACCTACCCCCATTGGCTAACAAAGGTGTGGCTAATGCGTATCCTACGCTGCCTAACAAGCATTATCGATTTTTGACTGTTGTGCTGAAGAAGGTGTATAGTGCAGAGGGGATTTCTTTCCCCCGATCCCTGTCGTCTCTTCACTATGCTACCAGACAGAGTTTCTGGAGGAGCTTCTGCCTCAGTAGAGCCCCACCCAGAGCTCCTGGATGAGATATGTGTTTCTTCATTCTGCCCATGACCCCGGTGCACCTTTTCTGGCGCTCGGGGAAGAGCACAGGGAGCTACAGTGGCGACGTCATCTTCGGCCAACGCTTTTCCCACGTGCCAGAGAGGGGACAGACGGATGTACCTCAATGAGCCAATTTCTCCAACGGTGTTGTTCGGTTCGTCACTGGGGGGTTCGATGCCAAAAAGAAGGAGGAAGAGGCGATGCACGAATTTCTACCCCAGACGACCTTTGACCCCCCTCATCCCCGAACTAGGTGCATGCCTCGAAGGACCTTTGGGGATCCTGTGTCACCCCCCCCCCCCCCCCCCCCCTCCCCATCCCAGAGCTAGGTGCACGCATCAGAGGACCTGGCTATGTCTGGCTATGTCGTTAGCTTCTGGCTATGTCCTACAGTTCCTTAGCTTCTGGCTATGTCCTACAGTTCCTTAGCTTCTGGCTATGTCCTACAGTTCCTTAGCTTCTGGCTATGTCCTACAGTTCCTTAGCTTCTGGCTATGTCCTACAGATCCTTAGCTTCTGGCTATGTCCTACAGTTCCTTAGCTTCTGGCTATGTCCTACAGATCCTTAGCTTCTGGCCATGTCCTACAGTTCCTTAGCTTCTGGCTATGTCCTACAGATCCTTAGCTTCTGGCTATGCCCTTAGCTTTTGAGCTATTTCCCTTTTCGCCTCCTCCCTTTGCTTCTGAAGAGCAACAGAGGTTACATGCCCTGTGAGTTTACGCACGTATATAGAATGAACACAGGTCGATGCAGGGCTGGATTTTGGAGGCTATAAGCTACTTCTCTCTCTCTCTCCTCTCATCCCCCTCTCTCTCTCATCTCCCTCCCTCTCGCTCCCTCCTCTCATCCCCATCTCGCTCCTTCCTCTCATCCCCATCTCTCTCTCTCCTCTCATCCCCATCTCGCTCCATCCTCTCATCCCCATCTCTCTCTCTCCTCTCATCCCCATCTCTCTCCCTCCTCTCATCCCCATCACTCTCTCTCCTCTCATCCCCATCTCTCTCTCTCCTCTCATCGCCCTCTCTCTCCCTCCTCTCATCGCCCTCTCTCTCTCTCTCATCCCCCTCTCGCTCCCTCCTCTCATCCCCATCTCTCATCCCCATCTCTCTCCCTCCTCTCATCCCCATCTCTCTCCCTCCTCTCATCCCCATCTTTCTCCCTCCTCTCACCCCCTGTCTCTCCCTCCTCTCATCCCCCTCTCTTTCCCTCCTCTCATCCCCCTCTCCCGCCTCTCTCTCCCACCTCTCATCCCCCTCTCCTCCACCTCTCTCTCCCTCCTCTCATCCCCATCTCTCCCTCCTCTCATCCCCCTCACTCTCTCCTCTCATCCCCCTCTCCCACCTCCCCTCCACCTCTCACTCCCTCTTCTCATTCCCCTCTCTCCCTCCTTCCACCCCCCTACTCCCATCCCCCTCTCTCCCTCCTCTCACCCCCCTCTCCCACCTCTCCTCCACCTCTCCCCCTCTCTTCTCCCTCCTCTCATCTCCCTCTCTTTCCTCCTCTCATCCCCCTCTCATCTCCCTCTCTCTCCCTCCTCTCATCCCCCCTCTCATCCCCCCTCTCTCCTTCCTCTCATCTCACTCTCTCTCCCTCCTCTCATACCCTGTCTCTCCCTCCTCTCATCTCCCTCTCTTTCCCTCCTCCCATCCCCGTCTCTCCTTCCTCTCATCTCCCTAACACTTGTTTGGTTACTACATGATTCCATGTGTTATTTCATAGTTTTGATGTGTTAAAATGTAGAAAATAGCAAAAAATAAAGAAAAACCTTGGGATGAGTAGGTCTCCAAACTGTTTAACTGGTACTGTAAGTACATGAGAGACAGAGCGAGCGGGCGAGAGAGAGAGAGAGCGATACAGAGAGAGAGAGAGAGAGAGAGAGAGAGAGAGAGAGAGAGAGAGAGAGAGAGAGAGAGAGAGAGAGAGAGAGAGAGAGAGAGAGAGAGAGAGAGAGAGAGAGAGAGAGAGAGAGAGAGAGAAACAGAGCTCTGGAGAGAACAAGGCTTTGTGGCTTTCATCATCCATTGCCACTTTCCCAGCCTCCCAGTGTTCAGCTACAGACAAGCTGACATTCTTTCCCAGCCTCCCAGTGTTCAGCTACAGACAAGCTGACATTCTTTCCCAGCCTCCCAGTGTTCAGCTACAGACAAGCTGACATTCTTTCCCAGCCTCCCAGTGTTCAGCTACAGACAAGCTGACATTCTTTCCCAGCCTCCCAGTGTTCAGCTACAGACAAGCTGACATTCTTTCCCAGCCTCCCAGTGTTCAGCTACAGACAAGCTGACATTCTTTCCCAGCCTCCCAGTGTTCAACTACAGACAAGCTGACATTCTTTCCCAGCCTCCCAGTGTTCAACTACAGACAAGCTGACATTCTTTCCCAGCCTCCCAGTGTTCAACTACAGACAAGCTGACATTCTTTCCCAGCCTCCCAGTGTTCAACTACAGACAGACAAGCTGACATTCTTTCCCAGCCTCCCAGTGTTCAACCACAGACACGCTGCACAGACATGCCGGCTCAAAATGTCTCCTCGGGGTCAGCTTAGGCAGTGGGACAGGCTGACGAGCCGAGTGGGACAGGCTGACGAGCCGAGTGGGACAGGCTGACGAGCCGAGTGGGACAGGCTGACGAGCCGAGTGCGTGTCAGAGAACTGGGCTATTAAATGATCAGAGAGCTGCTTTCCCCAGACACTGTTCTCTCTCTCTCTCTCTCTCTCTCTCTCTCTCTCTCTCTCTCTCTCTCTCTCACACACACACACACACACACACACACACACACACACACACACACACACACACACACACACACACACACACACACACACACACACACACACACACACACACACACACACACACACACACACACACACACACACACACACACACACACACACACACACACAGAGAGACACTGCTCCCACTGAGCACAGAACTACTTCCAGCTGGAGAAGTGCCCAGAGGGCGGCCTGTGTGTGTCCTCTACAAGTCATACAGTACATGGTTTCAGAGAACAGCAGCTGTTCTCGAGGCCAGAGAGAGATAGACATCACCTAGATGGTATTGTTCCTTCTGTGTGTGTGTCTCTCTGTGTGTGTGTGTCTGTGTGTGTGTGTGTGTGTGTGTGTGTGTGTGTGTGTGTGTGTGTGTGTGTGTGTGTGTGTGTGTGTGTGTGTGTGTGTGTGTGTGTGTGTGTCTACACACGTGTGCTAGGCAGTATAATGTAATTAAATAACAGTATTTCTCCTCTGTAAAATGTCAAGTTAAGTTTTTCTACCGAGGAAAATGTTATTAAATAACTGTAATAAAGTAATATATTGTCATTAAAGTAACAGTACTTCTGAGTAAAATGTAGATTTTGGTGTTAGCTCTTGGTAACACCCCCTGGTGTTAACGTTTTCCACCCCCTGGTGTTAACTCTTTCCACCCCCTGGTGTTAACTCTTTCCACCCCCTGGTGTTAACTCTTTCCACCCCTGGTGTTAACTCTTTCCACCCCCTGGTGTTAACTCTTGCCACCCCCTGGTGTTAACTCTTGCCACCCCCTGGTGTTAACTCTTTCCACCCCCTGGTGTTAACTCTTTCCACCCCCTGGTGTTAACTCTTTCCACCCCCTGGTGTTAACTCTTTCCACCCCCTGGTGTTAACTCTTGCCACCCCCTGGTGTTAACTCTTGCCACCCCCTGGTGTTAACTCTTTCCACCCCCTGGTGTTAACTCTTTCCACCCCCTGGTGTTAACTCTTTCCACCCCTGGTGTTAACTCTTTCCACCCCTGGTGTTAATTCTTTCCACCCACTGGTGTTAACTCTTTCCACCCCCTGGTGTTAACTCTTTCCACCCCCTGGTGTTAACTCTTTCACCCCCTGGTGTTAATTCTTTCCACCCCCTGGTGTTAACTTTTTCCACCCCCTGGTGTTAAATACACTCCTTCTCTCTCTCAATTCAATTCAAGGGGCTTTATTGGCATGGGAAACATGTGTTAACATTGCCAAAGCAAGTGAGGTAATAATAATATACAAAAGTGAAATAAACAATAAAAATTAACAGTAAATATTACACATACAGAAGTTTCAAAACAATAAAGACATTACAAATGTCATATTATATAGATACAGTGTTGTAACAATGTTCAAATGGTTAAAGTACACAAGGGAAAATAAATAACCATAAATATGGGTTGTATTTACAATGGTGTTTGTTCTTCACTGGTTGCCCTTTTCTTGTGGCAACAGTTCACAAATCTTGCTGCTGTGATGGCACACTGTGGAATTTCACCCAATAGATATGGGAGTTTATCAAAATTGGATTTGTTTTCGAATTCTTTGTGGATCTGTGTAATCTGAGGGAAATATGTGTCTCTAATATGGTCATACATTGGGCAGGAGGTTAGGAAGTGCAGCTCAGTTTCCACCTCATTTTGTGGGCAGTGTGCACATAGCCTGTCTTCTCTTGAGAGCCAGGTCTGACTATGGCGGCCTTTCTCAATAGCAAGGCTATGCTCACTGAGTCTGTACATAGTCAAAGCTTTCCTTAACCTGTCTAGGATCAGCGTGGCGCTAGCGGCACACCCCCCCCCCCCCCCACTGAAAAACCAGTGCCGCGAAATTCAAAAAAAATATTTTTTTTAAATATTTAACTTTCACACATTAAAGTCCAATACAGCTAATGAAAGACACAGATCTTGTGAATCCAGTCAACATTTCCGATTTTTAAAATGTTTTACAGGGAAGACACAATATGTAAAGATGTACATCTATTACCTAAAAAACACATTAGCATAATCCACCATCTTTTATTTGTCCACCAACACCAGTAGCCATCACCAATTCGGCTAAACTAAGATATTTATAGCCCCTAAACCAACAAAAAAACTCATTAGATGACAGTCTGATAACATATTTATGGTATGGGGATAGGTTTTGTTAGAAAAAAGTGCATATTTCAGGTAGATGGCATAGTTTACAAATTGCACCCCACCATCACCAAATGGACTAGAATAATTACAATGAGCAACGTGTTTACCTAACTACTAATCATCAAACATTTCGTAAAAATACACAGCATACACGAATCGAAAGACACAGATCCTGTGAATACAGACAATATTTCAGATTTTCTAAGTGTCTTACAGCGAAAACACAATAAATCGTTATATTAGCTTAGCACATAGCAATTAGCAGCCCAGCATTGATTCTAGCCAAAGTGAGCGATAAAAGTCAACATCGCCAAAAGATATTAATTTTTTCACTAACCTTCTCAGAATTCTTCCGATGACACTCCTGTAACATCACATTACAACATGCATATACAGTTTGATCGAAAATGTTTATATTTAGCCACCAAAATCATGGTTAGACAATGTGAAATGTAGACAAGCTGGTAAAGAAAAAGTCCTTGCGCCACTTAGACAGTGATCTACTCTTATACATAAATACTCATAAAACGTGACTAAAAAATATAGGGTGGACAGGGATTGATAGACAATTTAATTCTTAATACAATTGCGTTATTACATTTTTTAATTTATCCTTACTTTTCAATACAGTTTGCGCCAAGCGAAGCTACGTCAAAAAAACATGGCGTCCTAAGCCACTAAAATGTTTCGACAGAAACACGATTTATCATAATAAAAATGTCCTACCTTGAGCTGTTCTTCCATCAGTATCTTGGGCAAAGGATCCTTTCTTGGGAGAAATCGTCTTTTGGTGGAAAGCTGTCCTCTTGCCATGTGGAAATGTCAACTGCGTTCGGGATGAACTGAAAAGCGTGCCCAACTTTTCACATCGTTGCAAAAATAAATGTCCCAAAATCGCACTAAACGGATATAAATTGCTATAAAACGCTTTAAATTAACTACCTTATGATGTTTTTAACTCCTATAAGGAGTGAAAAGATGACCGGAGAAATATAACAGGCTAAACTAACGCTTGGAACAGGTGCGCGCCGGTGTCCTCTAGGCTCATGACGCAGCTCCCAAAGAATGACTAGCTTCAGGGTTTTTTCATTTGTAGGGCCTGTGAACGCGCAATCGACCCCGTTGGAATCGTCATCACGTAAAGGCATCCAGGGGAAGACGTAAGAAGTGTCCGTATAGTCATAGCAACGACAGTGCCCTTATAACTGACTTCAGAAGAGTGGCCAACATTTCTCAAATCTGACTCCATGTCAGGGAAATTGCTGTAGAATGGGCTCTGTTCCACTTAGAGACAAAATTTCAACTCCTATAGAAACTATAGACTGTTTTCTATCCAATAATAATAATAATATGCATATTGTACGATCAAGGATTTTGTGGGAAGCCGTTTAAAAAATTAGCCAAATTAGCATAAATAGTCTAAACAGCGCCCCCATCCCCAACAGGTTAAGTTTGGGTCAGTCACAGTGGTCAGGTATTCTGCCACTGTGTACTCTCTGTTTAGGGCCAAATAGCATTCTAGTTTGCTCTGTTTTTTTGTTAATTCTTTCCAATGTGTCAAGTAATTGTCTTTTTGTTTTCTCATGATTTGGTTGGGTCTAATTGTGCTGTTGTCTTGGGGCTCTGTGGGGTGTGTTTGTGTTTGTGAACAGAGCCCCAGGACCAGCTTGCTTAGGGGACTCTTCTCCGGGTTCATCTCTCTGTAGGTGATGGCTTTGTTATGGAAGATTTGGGAATCGCTTCCTTTTAGGTGGTTGTAGAATTTAACGGCTCTTTTCTGGATTTTGATAATTAGTGGGTATCGGCCTAATTCTGCTCTGCATGCATTATTTGGTGTTCTACGTTGTACCCGGAGGATATTTTTGCAGAATTCTGCATGCAGAGTCTCAATTTGGTGTTTGTCCCATTTTGTGAAATCTTGGTTGGTGAGCGGACCCCAGACCTCACAACCATAAAGGGCAATGGGCTCTATGACTGATTCAAGTATTTTTAGCCAGATCCTAATTGGTATGTTGAAATGTATGTTCCTTTTGATGGCATAGAAGGACCTTCTTGCCTTGTCTCTCAGATCGTTCACAGCTTTGTGGAAGTTACCTGTGGCGCTGATGTTTAGGCCGAGGTATGTATAGTTTTTTTGTGTGCTCTAGGGCAACGGTGTCTAGATGGAATTTGTGGTCTTGGCGACTGTACCTTTTTTGGAATACCATTATTTGGTAATACCATTACCATTAATACCATTATTTTTGTCCTACTGAGATTTACTGTCAGGGCCCAGGTCTGACAGATCTGTGCAGAATATCTAGGTGCTGCTGTAGGTCCTCCTTGGTTGGTGACAGAAGCACCAGATCATCAGCAAACAGTTGACATTTGACTTCGGATTCTAGTAGGGTGAGGCCGGGTGCTGCAGACTGTTCTAGTGCCCTTGTCTATTCATTGATATTTATGTTGAAAAGGGTGGGGCTTAAGCTGCATCCCTGTCTCACCCCACGACCCTGTGTGAAGAAATGTGTGTGTTTTTTGCCAATTTTAACCGCACACTTGTTGTTTGTGTACATGGGTTTTATAATGTCGTATGTTTTTTCCCCAAAACCACTTTCCATCAATTTGTATAGCAGACCCCCATGCCAAATTGAGTCGAAGGCTTTTTTGAAATCAACAAGAGAAGACTTTGCCTTTGTTTTGGTTTGTTTGTCTCTGTCTCTCTCTCTCTCTCTCTCTCTCTCTCTCTCTCTGTCTCTCTCTCTGTCTGTCTCTCTCTCTCTCTCTCTCTCTCTCTCTCTCTCTCTCTCTCTCTCTGTCTCTC
>NC_074675.1:0-62500 GCF_029448725.1 Salvelinus fontinalis
GTGATGGGTTTTCCAGTAGAACATAGTGATGGGTTTTCCAGTAGAATATAGTGATGGGTTTTCCAGTAGAACATAGTGATGGGTTTTCCAGTAGAACATAGTGATGGGTTTTCCAGTAGAACATAGTGATGGGTTTTCCAGTACAACATAGTGATGGGTTTTCCAGTACAACATAGTGATGGGTTTTCCAGTATAACATAGTGATGGGTTTTCCAGTAGAACATAGTGATGGATTTTCCAGTACAACATAGTGATGGGTTTTCAGTAGAACATAGTGATGGGTTTTCCAGTACAACATAGTGATGGGTTTTCCAGTAGAACACAGTGATGGGTTTTCCAGTAGAACATAGTGATGGGTTTTCCAGTAGAATATAGTGATGGGTTTTCCAGTAGAACATAGTGATGGGTTTTCCAGTAGAACATAGTGATGGGTTTTCCAGTAGAACATAGTGATGGGTTTTCCAGTAGAACATAGTGATGGGTTTTCCAGTACAACATAGTGATGGGTTTTCCAGTAGAACATAGTGATGGGTTTTCCAATAGAACATATAGTGATGGGTTTTCCAGTAGAATATAGTGATGGGTTTTCCAGTAGAACATAGTGATGGGTTTTCCAGTAGAACATAGTGATGGGTTTTCCAGTACAACATAGTGATGGGTTTTCCAGTAGAACATAGTGATGGGTTTTCCAGTAGAACATAGTGATGGGTTTTCCAGTAGAACATAGTGATAGGTTTTCCAGTAGAACATAGTGATGGGTTTTCCAGTAGAACATAGTGATGGGTTTTCCAGTAGAATATAGTGATGGGTTTTCCAGTAGAACATAGTGATGGGTTTTCCAGTAGAACATAGTGATGGGTTTTCCAGTAGAACATAGTGATGGGTTTTCCAGTACAACATAGTGATGGGTTTTCCAGTACAACATAGTGATGGGTTTTCCAGTATAACATAGTGATGGGTTTTCCAGTAGAACATAGTGATGGATTTTCCAGTACAACATAGTGATGGGTTTTCAGTAGAACATAGTGATGGGTTTTCCAGTATAACATAGTGATGGGTTTTCCAGTAGAACATAGTGATGGGTTTTCCAGTACAACATAGTGATGGGTTTTCCAGTAGAACATAGTGATGGGTTTTCCAGTAGAACATGGTGATGGTTTGTCAGTAGAACATAGTGATGGGTTGTCAGTAGAACATAGTGATGGGTTGTCAGTAGAACATAGTGATGGGTTGTCAGTAGAACATAGTGATGGGTTGTCAGTAGAACATAGTGGCCATGTCTCGAACCATATAGATTTGATGAGTTCTTTCACCTTATTTAACAGACACCTTCCCATCCTCCCATTAATACTGGTGCATTATGGGGCTGGATTAGAGGCAGACCACCTCAGGCTTCTTGGCTGGATATAAGAGATGTATACTGAGATAGGACATCTCCTTAAGCAGCCGAGAGAGAGAGAGAGAGAGAGAGAGGGGGGGGGGGGAGAGGGGTAGAGAGAGAGAGAGAGAGAGAGAGAGAGAGAGAGAGAGAGAGAGAGAGAGAGAGAGAGAGAGAGAGAGAGAGAGAGAGAGAGAGAGAGAGAGAGAGAGAGCCAGAGCCAGAGCGCCTACAGCATCACCTAGGTCTTCTGCACAGATTCTGCCAGTCCTGGGCCCTGACAGTAAATCTCAGTAAGACCAAAATAATGGTGTTCCAAAAAGGTCCAGTCGCCAGGACCACAAATACAAATTCCATCTAGACACCGTTGCCCTACAGCACACAAAAAGCTATACATACCTTGGCCTAAACATCAGCGCCACAGGTAACTTCCACAAAGCTGTGAACGATCTGAGAGACAAGGCAAGAAGGGCCTTCTATGCCATCAAAAGGAACATAAAATTTGACATCCCAATTAGGGTCTGGCTAAAAATACTTGAATCAGTCATAGAGCCCATTGCCCTTTATGGTTGTGAGGTCTGGAGTCCGCTCACCAACCAAGATTTCACAAAATGGGACAAACACCAAATTGAGACTCTGCATGCAGAATTCTGCAAAAATATCCTCCGTGTACAACGTAGAACACCAAATAATGCATGCAGAGCAGAATTAGGCCGATACCCACTAATTATCAAAATCCGAAAAAGAGCTGTTCAATTCTACAACCACCTAAAAGGAAGTGATTCCCAAACCTTCCATAACAAAGCCATCACCTACAGAGAGATGAACCTGGAGTAGAGTCCCCTAAGCAAGCTGGTCCTGGGGCTCTGCTCACAAACACAAACAGACCCCACAGAGCCCCAGGACAGCAACACAATTAGACCAAAACAAATCATGAGAAAACAAAAAGAGAATTACTTGACACATTGGAAAGAATTTAACAAAAAAACAGAGCAAACTAGAATGCTATTTGGCCCTAAACCGAGAGTACACAGTGGCAGAATACCTGACCACTGTGACTGACCCAAACTTAAGGAAAGCTTTGACTATGTACAGACTCAGTGAGCATAGCCTTGCCATTGAGAAAGGTCGCCGTAGGCAGACCTGGCTCTCAAGAGAAGACAGGCTATGTACACACTGTGCACAAGATGAGGTGGAAACTGAGCTGCACTTCCTAACCTCCTGCCAGATGTAGGACCATATTAGAGACACATATTTCCCTGAGATTACACAGATCCACAAATAATTTGAAAACAAACCCGATTTTGATAAACTCCCATATCTACTGGGTGAAATAGATTGCTTTGTATGTTTCTATGTTTTGTTTGGTCAGGGTGTGATGTGGGTGGGCATTCTATGTTGTATGTCTAGGTTGTCTTTCTCTATGTGTTTGGCCTAGTATGGTTCTCAATCAGAGGCAGGTGTCAGTCGTTGTCTCTGATTGGGAGCCATATTTAGGTAGCCTGTTTGTCAATGTGTTTTGTGGGTGATTATTTTCTGTTATGTGTCTGTCACCTTACAGAACTGTTTCGTTGCGTTCTCCTTTGTTATTTTGTTTAGTGTTCTCTGTTTAATAAATATAATGATGGACACTTACCACGCTGCGCTTTGGTCCTCCTCTTCTCATTCCCACGACGAGCGTTACACAGTGTGACATCACAGCAGCAAGATTTGGTACCTGTTGTCACAACAAAAGGTCAACCAGTGAAGAACAAACACCCCTGTAAATACAACCCATATTTATGTTTATTTATTTTCCCTTTTGTACTTGAACCATTTGTACATTGTTACAACACTGTATATATATATAATATGACATGTCTCTGACAAACTGATCCCAGACTACACCCAACAGTCAGTTCTCTGTCTGTGTGGGGTGGGGGGGTGGGGTTGTCAGGGTGTCAGTGTGGAGTGGGGGGGGGGGGAAGGTTGTCAGGGTGTCAGTGTGGAGTGGGGGGGGGGGGAGGTTGTCAGGGTGTCAGTGTGGAGTGGGGGGGTTGTCAGGGTGTCAGTGTGGAGTGGGGGGGGGGTTGTCAGGGTGTCAGTGTGGAGTGGGTGGGGGGGGGGGTTGTCAGGGTGTCAGTGTGGAGTGGTGGGGGGGGGGGTGTCAGGGTGTCAGTGTGGAGTGGGGGGGGGGGGGGGGGGGTCAGGGTGTCATACTGATCCCAAACCACATCCAGCAGTCAGTTCTCTGGTTGACCAGACATTATGTTTCTGGAGTTATGACTGACTGGTTATGACTGACTGGTTGTGACTGACTGGTTGTGACTGACTGGTTGTGACTGACTGGTATTGACTGACTGGTTATGACTGACTGGTATTGACTGAATGACTGACTGCGTTCCCAATGCACCATCTGTGAGGCAGTTTCACAAGCTTGGCAGAAGTCCCTTTGAGAGAGACAGTACTATCTGTAGGCCTGTACGTGTTCAGTCTCACAAAACGTCCAAGGTTGCCCTCATCTTTACCTGAAGGAAACCTTGATGCTCCACTGTTGATTTTCAGTTAGAGAAGTTCTCCCTGTTTTAACACATGAATGCACTGACACACATCACATTACACGCACGCACGCACACGCACACGCACACGCACACGCACACGCACACACACACACACACACACACACACATGCTTTCTACCTCTCTGGCTCTTTCTCTCGCTCTCTGTCCCCCCCCCCCCCCCCCCCCTGACATACACTTCTGTCAGTGTCATAATAGGCTATGACGGGTTTAACTATAGAGGTAACACAGAGAGAGGGAGAGAGGGAGAGAGGGAGAGAGGGAGGGAGAGAGAGAGAGAATTTTATTACAATGTATATTGTATACATTGTTGCTTTGGCAATATTGACACAATGTTTTTCATGCCAATAAAGCAGCTTGAATTTGAATTTGAGTGAGAGAGAGACAGAGAGAGAGAGAGAGGGGGGGGGGGGGGGGGACGATTTTGATTTCTCGTCTGGTCTTTGTGCGTTAATTAGACAAGCTGTAAAGACAGTTAACCAACAGGAAAGCCAACCCTCCAGCCATAGATGTAAAAAATATGCTCTTTCATCTAAACCTTAGATATGACCTCCCCAGCATCAGCAGTACTCATTTACTGACAGATGAGACATGAGAAAGCACAGACATGTCTGACACTGAGGCTTGATACTACCACAACACACTGATACTACACACTGATACTACTGAACCACTACACTGATACTACTGAACCACTACTACACACTGATACTACTGAACCACTACACTGATACTACTGAACCACTACTACACACTGATACTACTGAACCACTACTACACACTGATACTACTGAACCACTACTACACACTGATACTACTGAACCACTACTACACACTGATACTACTGAACCACTACTACACACTGATACTACTGAACCACTACTCTGATACTACTGAACCACTACACTGATACTACTGAACCACTACACTGATACTACTGAACCACTACACTGATACTACTGAACCACTACACTGATTCTACTGAACCACTACTACACACTGATACTACTGAACCACTACACTGATACTACTGAACCACTACTACACACTGATACTACTGAACCACTACTACACACTGATACTACTGAACCACTACACTGATACTACTGAACCACTACACTGATACTACTGAACCACTACACTGATACTACTGAACCACTACACTGATACTACTGAACCACTACACTGATACTACTGAACCACTACACTGATACTACTGAACTAATACACTGATACTACTGAACCACTACACTGATACTACTGAACCACTACACTGATACTACTGAACCACTACACTGATACTACTGAACCACTACACACTGATACTACTGAACCACTACACTGATACTACTGAACCACTACTACACACTGATACTACTGAACCACTACACTGATACTACTGAACCACTACACACTGATTCTACTGAACCACTACACTGATACTACTGAACCACTACACTGATACTACTGAACCACTACTACACACTGATACTACTGAACCACTACACTGATACTACTGAACCACTACAATGATACTACTGAACCACTATACTGATACTACTGAACCACTACACTGATAATACTGAACCACTACACTGATACGACTGAACCACTACAACACACTGATACTACTGAACCACTACACTGATACTACTGAACCACTACTACACACTGATACTACTGAACCACTACACTGATACTACTGAACCACTACTACACACTGATACTACTGAACCACTACACTGATACTACTGAACCACTACACACTGATACTACTGAACCACTACACTGATACTACTGAACCACTACTACACACTGATATTACTGAACCACTAAACTGATACTACTGAACCACTACACTGATACTACTGAACCACTACTACACACTGATACTACTGAACCACTACTACACACTGATAATACTGAACCACTACTACACACTGATACTACTGAACCACTACTACACACTGATACTACTGAACCACTACACTGATACTACTGAACCACTACTACACACTGATACTACTGAACCACTACTACACACTGATACTACTGAACCACTACTACACACTGATAATACTGAACCACTACACTGATACTACTGAACCACTGCACTGATACTACTGAACCACTACACTTATACTACTGAACCACTACTACACACTGATACTACTGAACCACTACACTGATACTACTGAACCACTACTACACACTGATACTACTGAACCACTACACTGATACTACTGAACCACTACTACACACTGATACTACTGAACCACTACTACACACTGATACTACTGAACCACTACTACACACTGATACTACTGAACCACTACTACACACTGATACTACTGAACCACTACTACACACTGATACTACTGAACCACTACACTGATACTACTGAACCACTACTACACACTGATAGTACTGAACCACTACTACACACTGATACTACTGAACCACTACTACACACTGATAATACTGAACCACTACTACACACTGATACTACTGAACCACTACTACACACTGATACTACTGAACCACTACTCTGAAACTACTGAACCACTACACTGATACTACTGAACCACTACACTGATACTACTGAACCACTACACTGATACTACTGAACCACTACACTGATTCTACTGAACCACTACTACACACTGATACTACTGAACCACTACACTGATACTACTGAACCACTACTACACACTGATACTACTGAACCACTACTACACACTGATACTACTGAACCACTACACTGATACTACTGAACCACTACACTGATACTACTGAACCACTACACTGATACTACTGAACCACTACACTGATACTACTGAACCACTACACTGATACTACTGAACCACTACACTGATACTACTGAACTAATACACTGATACTACTGAACCACTACACTGATACTACTGAACCACTACACTGATACTACTGAACCACTACACTGATACTACTGAACCACTACACACTGATACTACTGAACCACTACACTGATACTACTGAACCACTACTACACACTGATACTACTGAACCACTACACTGATACTACTGAACCACTACACACTGATTCTACTGAACCACTACACTGATACTACTGAACCACTACACTGATACTACTGAACCACTACTACACACTGATACTACTGAACCACTACACTGATACTACTGAACCACTACAATGATACTACTGAACCACTATACTGATACTACTGAACCACTACACTGATAATACTGAACCACTACACTGATACGACTGAACCACTACAACACACTGATACTACTGAACCACTACACTGATACTACTGAACCACTACTACACACTGATACTACTGAACCACTACACTGATACTACTGAACCACTACTACACACTGATACTACTGAACCACTACACTGATACTACTGAACCACTACACACTGATACTACTGAACCACTACACTGATACTACTGAACCACTACTACACACTGATATTACTGAACCACTAAACTGATACTACTGAACCACTACACTGATACTACTGAACCACTACTACACACTGATACTACTGAACCACTACTACACACTGATAATACTGAACCACTACTACACACTGATACTACTGAACCACTACTACACACTGATACTACTGAACCACTACACTGATACTACTGAACCACTACTACACACTGATACTACTGAACCACTACTACACACTGATACTACTGAACCACTACTACACACTGATAATACTGAACCACTACACTGATACTACTGAACCACTGCACTGATACTACTGAACCACTACACTTATACTACTGAACCACTACTACACACTGATACTACTGAACCACTACACTGATACTACTGAACCACTACTACACACTGATACTACTGAACCACTACACTGATACTACTGAACCACTACACTGATACTACTGAACCACTACACTGATACTACTGAACCACTACACTGATACTACTGAACCACTACTACACACTGATACTACTGAACCACTACACTGATACTACTGAACCACTACTACACACTGATATTACTGAACCACTACACTGATACTACTGAACCACTACACTGATACTACTGAACCACTACTACACACTGATACTACTGAACCACTACTACACACTGATACTACTGAACCACTACTACACACTGATAATACTGAACCACTACTACACACTGATACTACTGAACCACTACTACACACTGATACTACTGAACCACTACTACACACTGATACTACTGAACCACTACACTGATACTACTGAACCACTACTACACACTGATACTACTGAACCACTACTACACACTGATAATACTGAACCACTACACTGATACTACTGAACCACTGCACTGATACTACTGAACCACTACACTTATACTACTGAACCACTACTACACACTGATACTACTGAACCACTACACTGATACTACTGAACCACTACACTGATACTACTGAACCACTACTACACACTGATAATACTGAACCACTACACTGATACTACTGAACCACTACTACACACTGATACTACTGAACACCTACACTGATACTACTGAACCACTACACTGATACTACTGAACCACTACTACACACTGATACTACTGAACCACTACACTGATACTACTGAACCACTACTACACACTGATACTACTGAACCACTACACTGATACTACTGAACCACTACACTGATACTACTGAACCACTACACTGATACTACTGAACCACTACACTGATACTACTGAACCACTACACTGATACTACTGAACCACTACTACACACTGATATTACTGAACCACTACTACACACTGATACTACTGAACCACTACACTGATACTACTGAACCACTACTACACACTGATACTACTGAACCACTACACTGATACTACTGAACCACTACACTGATACTACTGAACCACTACACTGATACTACTGAACCACTACACTGATACTACTGAACCACTACAAAGATACTACTGAACCACTACACTGATACTACTGAACCACTACTACACACTGATACTACTGAACCACTACACTGATACTACTGAACCCCTACACTGATACTACTGAACCACTACACTGATACTACTGAACCACTACACTGATACTACTGAACCACTACACTGATACTACTGAACCACTACACTGATACTACTGAACCACTACACTGATACTACTGAACCACTACACTGATACTACTGAACCACTACACTGATACTACTGAACCACTACACTGATACTACTGAACCATGTCACAGACCACCAGCACTGAAAATCTAACTTTTATAAGTTCATATTCTGTTAACTCATACCCAAATAATGTTGTTGATTCAGCTAAAACACACTATTTAAGAATACTTGCTATTTCCTCATAGAGGATGATGTCATCCTCCTGAGGAGAATGAACTGACCAATCAGCGATCTACTCACATTAATATTATTGTATGACCGGTATACGCCCAAACCATTCTGTTGTTGGGGTACGCCCAAACCATTCTGTTGTTGGGGTACGTCCACAACATTCTGTTGTTGGGGTACGCCCAAACCATTCTGTTGTTGAGGTACGCCCAAACCATTCTGTTGTTGGGGTACGCCCAAACCATTCTGTTGTTGAGGTACGCCCAAACCATTCTGTTGTTGGGGTACGCACACAACATTCTGTTGTTGGGGTACGCCCAAACCATTCTGTTGTTGGGGTACGCCCAAACCATTCTGTTGTTGGGGTACGCCCAAACCATTCTGTTGTTGGGGTACGCACACAACATTCTGTTGTTGGGGTACGTTCACAACATTCTGTTGTTGGGGTACGTCCAAACCATTCTGTTGTTGGGGTACGTTCACAACATTCTGTTGTTGGGGTACGTCCAAACCATTCTGTTGTTGGGGTACGTCCAAACCATTCTGTTGTTGGGGTACGTCCACAACATTCCAACACAGAAAAAGCAGCTTTTTAACATAATGAATTACTTTTTTTTTTTTTTTGCAAGGAAAACCATTTCATCATATTCTAATTAATTCTAGGTCATATTTCATAGACATCTGAAAACACTGGAGAGTTAGTGTAAATATGAATAGTGAACCATTCCCCATACACAGCTAAATGGCTGCTGGGTCTGACTGCTGCTGGTGGTGTCGTTAAGGACTCGTATTGATTATGTTGTGCTGTGAGAATTCCTCCTTCTCCATGTCCATTACAGATGTGGTGTCTGTCTCACTCCACTTAAACTGTTACTGAGGGAGAATGGCTTGTATCCCAAACGACACCCTATGGACCCTGGTCAAAAGTAGTGCACTATATAGGGAATTGGGGTGCCATTTGGGACACACATTGGTAAAACACCATTAGTCACTGTTAATGACCTTTTCCAGGGATAGTGTATGTATGGCATGTTTTGCAGTTTGTGCTGCCAATGCACTGTGTGGAAATAAACAGAACATCTCTATGTTTGTTCAGTAATCAGATGGATTATTTCAGATTTTAGAGAAAAGTTCCTACTTGGAGATTCAACAGGAAGACCCACCGATGCTAACTCTGAATCAAATAACGACCCAATCAACTGTAAGTATGTTGTTCTTGTAACTCAAATCAAATCAAATCAGATGTATTTATATAGCCCTTCGTACATCAGCTGATATCTCAAAGTGCTGTGCAGAAACCCAGCCTAAAACCCCCAACAGCAAGCAATGCAGGTGTAGAAGCAGCTATATTTTGTTTCTTGGGGCTGAATAGAGAATTCACATTATACATTTTTCTATTACAGGCCTCCAGACATATGACAAAACACAGTGTATATTCTACAGACTCGTATGTGACTATTAGTTGACCTGGTTTGAGAAAAGTGTTTACGGAAATAGGAATAATGACACCGTCAGTGTGCGTACTGGCTGGGAAATTATCAACAATTAGGCTGCGCTTTGTTCCAGGTCCACAAGATGGCGAACATCAAATGAGTGTTACAGGAGACCACAGCCATCGATATCACTCCTCTGGAGTCACTGAAGCCACTGTAATAAAGTCTTTCTGAGATTATATATATTTTGTTTTTACAATGTATCACATCATTTAGATTCATGCTCGTGTCAAATTACCCCTATATCCGTGCGTAATGTCCGTGCGTAAATGTGCAGATAGGCTATGGTATTATTGATACTGGTGTTAAAACAGGCTACTATCGTCATTATCACGCTCAGCATGAATGCCATGATGTAGTGTATTTAGGTAGGCTGTGAATGCTGCCCGACAGGGTTCAATATTGTGTTCTAGGGAAGGCTACTGCACCACCGCTGTGTGTAGCCCGCCGTAGCCCCCCGTCACTTGACGGTTTCAGCACTTGACTACAGTGGAAGTCTTTTCCCACATAGACCTATATAATTTCCTGACGAGACGTTGTTTCTATCCATCCTACAGTATCTCACCGAGCGAGGAGATGAGCCCGCTATTCTGCACGGAGGGAGGGAGAGCTCTCCTACTCTGTCCTACTGCGCATTTCGCAATGATCTAGGTCTATTAGTTCTCTGGCAAAGCAAGAGGGGAAACTCATTCGCTCTCTGTCGTTGGTAATTGTTTTTTTCTCCTAACTGGTTGAAATCCGTCGTGAGTTCCTTCTTACAAGAAGAAGTAGGCTGAGATTCATACGGTGCTGAATGAGAGAGAGAGAGAGAGAGAGAGAGAGAGAGAGAGAGAGAGAGAGAGAGAGACAGAGAGAGACAGAGAGAGAGAGAGAGAGAGAGAGAGAGAGAGAGAGAGAGAGAGAGAGAGGGGGAGAGAGAGACAGAGAGAGAGAGAGAGACGGAGCGAGAGAGCGAGAACGAGAGAGAGAAAGACGGAGCGAGAGAGAGAGAACGAGAGCGAGAGAGAAAGACGGCGAGAGAGAGAGAGAACGAGAGCGAGAGAGAAAGACGGAGAGAGAGAGAGAGAAAGACGGAGCGAGAGAGAGAGAGAGTCCTTTATATTGTAGATGTGGGAGCAGCTCTCAATATGAGCACACAGCTCGGAGGGTGAGGACCATCAGTAACAGCAGCATCAGCACCAGCAGCATCAGTCCCCGCGATGGATTGTGTTCTGTGCAACACTTTGTGTGCGCGGAGACGGAGGCCGTGAAGGCAGATAGATAACAATGTGGATAGCAGATTAAACTCAAATACTCGTGCTTGTGATTTAAACCTTGATTTCAATCTACCAGGAAAGTTGATTTTGGGCACTTTTATGATTCCGCGTCGCATTGCTACCGCCGGGCACTTCAACAGGGCATCAGCCGTGCTCATCTCCGCGACACATTTACGACTATTCTAAGTGGCAGCTATTACACCTGACTGATGACACTCTGTTATCGGGATTTCGTTTCCCTTTTGCGCCCGGACCCCAACCAAACCTCATATTCTGATTCGGCAGAGTATGTCTTTGGAGGATAAGCTTGGCAACAAGGGCTTATCATTCACTCCGATGGGGATAGAGGATAATAACATGAGGAACGGCAGAGGCCTGTCGGACCAATGGGCCGATAGCATGGTGGTTCGGCCCCGGACCACGGAGCGAAGCATCACCGTCCACAAGAAACTGGTCCTGGGGTTCGCCATCTCCATCCTCACCCTCATCGTCGTCACGGCCATCGCGGTTCTCCTCAGCGTCCGGTTCGAGGAGTGCGCCGGGGAGAGCAGCTCACGAGGGGCCAATGGCTCTAACGCCAAGTTCAACGGGTCACGGGATGGAAACGGGAACCACAAAGATGAAGAAGCCCAGCCGTGGAGACACCTCCGGTTACCGACATCTCTCCGGCCCCGGCACTACGACCTGCGTCTCTCAGTGAACATGGATAACTTTACATTCTCTGGGGAAGTGAACATTGAATTCGAGTGTGTGAACTCTACCAAATTCATAGTGCTTCACACGGACCGCCTCGAGGTGGAGAAAGTGGCGGTTTACTCGGATAATAAAAAACCCGGTGTCATGAGAATCCACCGCCAATTCCATTACCCAGGCAACCAGGTTTATGTGATCGCTTTGCACAGGGAGCTGAAGCCCATGAGGACGTATAAAGTAAACATTACTTTCGACGCTCAAATAGAAAGTGAACTCCTGGGATTTTTCCGCAGCTCATATATTCTGCAAGGAGAGAGAAGGTAACCATTTACATTACAGTTACGCTATGCATCCACACCCCATTGCATGATGACGTGTGAGTTAGCATTGTGTTTGTAGCCTGTACAGTCCACTAGCCTTATTTGTCCCCCCCCCCCAAAATGAAACGGTTTAGACATTATATTACAGAGTAGCCTTTGCTTTTGAACACGTTTTACGCTGTCATGTCTGGCTCTCAACCCAAGTGCCTACTTCAAAGCAGTGTGTAACGCTGTCAGCTGAGTCCCACAGTAATACGCGCCCGTTTTGGGCTTCTAGCCCCTTTAATACATGTTGTTCTGTATCCGCTGATAACCAACCATTAGTATGTGTGCTTAATGAGGGACTGCGCTAGCCTGTTCAACTCTGACACCCTCTGGTGGCATTTTCTAAATTAAGCATAACATTGTATAATACCCTGATAAAGTACATTTTGGTTTCAAAACGATACGTCCTACAAAAGATATCAACAGCCTAGAGCAGTGTTTGTGAGACAGTGAAATGGTGTTTGTGAGATCCCGAAAACGGTTCTCACAAAAAAAACGTTTGTTAATTCCAAACGGTTTGAAAACAAACTGTTATGACCCATCTATGAAAAGTCTCCCTCTAACACGCACCTGTTTTGCTCTGTGATGACGCTCACAAGCCACACAAGAGTCGTTAGAAGGTAATGGGTTCATCTACATAGAAGCTCATAGTAAATCCCAGGACACAGTGTATATAATACTGTAAGGGGTTATTCTACATAGAAGACCATAGTAAATCCCAGGACACAGTGTCTATAATACTGTACGGGGTTATTCTACATAGAAGACCATAGTAAATCCCAGGACACAGTGTCTATAATACTGTAAGGGGTTATTCTACATAGAAGACCATAGTAAATCCCAGGACATAGTGTCTATAATACTGTAAGGGGTTCTTCTACATAGAAGACCATAGTAAATCCCAGGACATAGTGTCTATAATACTGTAAGGGGTTATTATACATAGAAGACCATAGGAAATCCCAGGACATAGTGTCTATAATACTGTAAGGGGTTCTTCTACATAGAAGACCATAGTAAATCCCAGGACATAGTGTCTATAATACTGTAAGGGGTTCTTCTACATAGAAGACCATAGTAAATCCCAGGACATAGTGTCTATAATACTGTAAGGGGTTCATCTACATAGAAGATCATAGTAAATGCCAGGACATAGTGTCTATAATACTGTAAGGGGTTCATCTACATAGAAGACCATAGTAAATCCCAGGACATAGTGTCTATAATACTGTAAGGGGTTCTTCTACATAGAAGACCATAGGAAATCCCAGGACATAGTGTCTATAATACTGTAATGGGTTCATCTACATAGAAGATCATAGTAAATCCCAGGACATAGTGTCTATAATACTGTAAGGGGTTCATCTACATAGAAGACCATAGTAAATCCCAGGACATAGTGTCTATAATACTGTAAGGGGTTCTTCTACATAGAAGATCATAGTAAATCCCAGGACATAGTGTCTATAATACTGTAAGGGGTTCATCTACATAGAAGACCATAGTAAATCCCAGGACATAGTGTCTATAATACCGTAAGGGGTTCTTCTACATAGAAGATCATAGGAAATCCCAGGACATAGTGTCTATAATACTGTAAGGGGTTCATCTACATAGAAGACCATAGTAAATCCCAGGACATAGTGTCTATAATACTGTAAGGGGTTCTTCTACATAGAAGACCATAGTAAATCCCAGGACATAGTGTCTATAATACTGTAAGGGGTTCTTCTACATAGAAGACCATAGTAAATCCCAGGGCATAGTGTCTATAATACTGTAAGGGGTTCATCTACATAGAAGATCATAGTAAATCCCAGGACATAGTGTCTATAATACTGTAATAAGCTCAAGTAGTTTCTGTCACAACCTCCATACAGTCGTCACCGACTTGTTGGATACTAATTTCCCACTGAGCAAACACTTTCTGTACTTACAGCATTCTTATATATTACATTTTATAACGTTTTTGCTCGGTGGACCTTTGTCAATAAAACTCATGAATGTAACTGTTTGTCAAATAGTTTTTGCCTTGGTTATCATGATTTTTGTTGTCGTTGGTAAAACACGTCAATGGTGAGGCTACTGTAAATATGAGGGCAGACTAAGCAGATGAATGAATGTAGTGAATTTCTGCTTTTTCACTGTGGTAGACCTGGGACCAATAGAGTTAACTAAACAGGGAAAAAAAGGAAACGATTTAAAGATAAACAATGACAAATATATATTTACATGTGTTACTATTTATACTGTACCCCAATTGGCCTTACATGCCCGATCACACATTCAGTCGATCTAGTCCTACTTCTGTTGATTTCTAAACCAACATGTTTCCTAAATTGATATTTGCAAAAAAGTGCCTTAGTGAATGAGTCTGTTTGATCTGTAGCTGCAGTGTGAGTTTACATGGAGTAACATATTGACATCGGCAGTCATTTCAGAATCAAATGTAGAATAAATAGCCAGATAAGCGCTCTCAGCAGTAAGTCCTTCTGGGAGCCTCTGTCCAATATTCACATTCAGTGGTTGAACACAAACCGTGACAACGTTGCAGTCTGTTTTATTGGACTCATAACGCATCATCGTGTAGTGTTACGGCCACGTCCTCCTCAGACCTCACGCCATACGGCACCGTATCTGCAGGCCTCAATCCACCAAGGTACCAGGACCTTGCTACATTGGTCAGTCAGTTATTCTATAAGACCCGTGCAGCAAGACCTTGTTCCATTGGTCAGTCAGTTATTCTATAAGACCCGTGCAGCAAGACCTTGTTCCATTGGTCAGTCAGTTATTCTATAAGACCCGTGCAGCAAGACCTTGTTCCATTGGTCAGTCAGTTATTCTATAAGAACCGTGCAGCAAGACCTTGTTCCATTGGTCAGTCAGTTAGAAGGTCAGGGCCACCCACATACAAACACACACACAGTCACACAGACACACACACACACACACACACACACACACACACACACACACACACACACACACACACACACACACACACACACACACACACACACACACACACACACACACACACACACACACACACACACACACACACACACACACACACACACACACGTTACACGTATTGACTGGACCGCAGTCAGTCAATAGGCCAATGGGTGTGTCAGTCTGGCCATGTACTGTAGATACTGCCTGTGTGTGTGTGTGTATGTGTGTGTGTATGTGTGTGTGTGTGTGTGTGTGTGTGTGTGTGTGTGTGTGTGTGTGTGTGTGTGTGTGTGTGTGTGTGTGTGTGTGTGTGTGTGTGTGTGTGTGTGTGTGTGTGTGTGTGTGTGTGTGTGTGTTAGCTTTATCTGATTTGTATCTGATGACTTGAACCACCAACTTCTGTTCTGTGACACTTCAAAATAACAAAGGGTGCGTCTCAAAGGGCATCCTATTTCCTTTATAGTGCACTTCTTTTAACCAGGTTCCATAGGGTCACTATTTCTAGAAATAGGGCGCCATTTTGTGAACCCCGCTGATCGTCAGTGTCATGTCAGGTTACCGTCATCTGAACGCTGCATATTGAACAACGGCTCCCAGCAGCAGGTCGGTCACACAGCCACACGCCTAACAACACGCCTAACAACACGCCTAACAACACGCCTAACAACACGCCTAACAACACGCCTGACAACACGCCTGACAACACACCTAACAACACGCCTAACAACACGCCTAACAACACGCCTAACAACACGCCTAACAACACGCCTAAAAACACACCTAACAACACGCCTAACAACACGCCTAACAACACGCCTAACATCCACACGCCTAACATCCACACGCCTAACAACACGCCTAACAACACGCCTAACATCACGCCTAACAACACGCCTAACAACACGCCTAACAACACGCCTAACAACACGCCTAACATCCACACGCCTAACAACACGCCTAACAACACGCCTAACATCACGCCTAACAACACGCCTAACAACACGCCTAACAACACGCCTAACAACACGCCTAACAACAACACGCCTAACAACACGCCTAACAACAACACGCCTAACAACACGCCTAACAACACGCCTAACATCCAGCCTGGTAAATAAGTGACTTGGTGACTTATACAGTACGTTCAGCCGAGCGCTGCACCGGGGCAGCTGGGGGATCATTACAGGACATGACTTCAGTGATTTGTAAATCAATGCTAATTACACATGATTGGATCGACCGTGACGACAAACAGAGTTTTTGTCGCAAATGGAACCCTATTCCCTATATAGTGCACTACTTTAGACCAGAGCCCTATTCCCTATATAGTGCACTACTTTAGACCAGAGTCCTATATAGTAGTGCACTACTTCATAAGGAATAGGGTGCCATCTGGGAAGCAGACAGACAACGTGTTTCAGAACAGAGGTACAGGACAGGACATTAGGTTTTAGTAATGTAACAAATAGTTTGCATAACAGCCATCGTAATATTGGATAAATATTGATTGATTTTATATAGAGCTTTTACATTCTAGTTCGATGCTCAAAGCGTTTTATAGTGTAAGGGAGGGGGACAGTAGCCTGAGCGCCAGTCTGTTTGTGTTATCATGCCAACTCTCTGTCACAGCTCCCTGTCACAACTCCCTGTCACAACTCCCTGTCACAACTCCCTGTCACAACTCCCTGTCACAACTCCCTGTCACAACTCCCTGTCACAACTCCCTGTCACAGCTCCCTGTCACAACTCCCTGTCACAGCTCCCTGTCACAACTCCCTGTCACAACTCCCTGTCACAGCTCCCTGTCACAACTCCCTGTCACAACTCCCTGTCACAACTCCCTGTCACAGCTCCCTGTCACAACTCCCTGTCACAGCTCCCTGTCACAGCTCCCTGTCACAGCTCCCTGTCACAACTCCCTGTCACAGCTCCCTGTCACAACTCCCTGTCACAGCTCCCTGTCACAACTCCCTGTCACAACTTCCGGTCACAACTCCCTGTCACAACTCCCTGTCACAGCTCCCTGTCACAACTCCCTGTCACAGCTCCCTGTCACAGCTCCCTGTCACAGCTCCCTGTCACAGCTCCCTGTCACAGCTCCCTGTCACAACTCCCTGTCACAGCTCCGTGTCACAACTCCCTATCACAGCTCCCTGTCACAACTCCCTGTCACAACTCCCTGTCACAGCTCCCTGTCATGCCATGTTTCGCTTGACAATCGATGGAGTTGGCGAGAGCCCAAACAGATCTGGGATCAGGCTAGGTGAACTCAAAGTGCTGTATGTGGTTAGTTCCCATCCCTGTCCTTTCCCACTGATACTTCACCCGACTGTCTTGTCTAGTGAGCCAGAAGTCTTTCTTTACTGTAGGAGAAAATAGTGTTTGCTCCGCAGCGTGCAGGCGTTTCCCAGACACAGCCCAGCGAGGCTGGAGACGGTCCAGTCAGGTTCTGTCGTTTTCCCACGGGGTCACCATCATCCCAAACACACTTAACGCCCTTCACCACTGTAATACCTCCTTCGATTCGCTACCTCCTCCTGCCTCACCTCTGCTCTCCTTTCATCTCTACAATAAGAGTAGCCTGCTGGGCCTTTCAGCCTCTGACAACCACCCTCTCTCTCTCTACTGTCTCTCTACCTCTCTCTCTGTCTCTCTCTCTCTCTCTCTCTCTCTCTCTCTACTGTCTCTCTCTACCTCTCTCTCTGTCTCTCTCTCTACTGTCTCTCTCTGTCTCTCTCTCTGTCTACTGTCTCTCACACTCTTTCTCTACTGTCTCTCTCTCTCTACTGTCTCTCTCTACCTCTCTCTCACACTCTCTCTCTACTGTCTCTCTCTGTCTCTCTCTCTGTCTACTGTCTCTCTCACACTCTCTCTCTACTGTCTCTCTCTACCTCTCTCTCACACTCTCTCTCTACTGTCTCTCTCTCTCTCTCTGTCTCTCTCTCTCTCTACTGTCTCTCTCTACCTCTCTCTCACACTCTCTCTCTACTGTCTCTCTCTCTCTCTCTCTGTCTCTCTCTCTACTGTCTCTCTCTCTCTCTCTGTCTCTCTCTCTCTCTACTGTCTCTCTCTACCTCTCTCTCACACTCTCTCTCTACTGTCTCTCTCTCTCTCTCTCTGTCTCTCTCTCTCTCTCTCACACACACTCTCTCTCTCCCTCTCTCTCTCTCACCTACTCTCCCCTAGTCCCTCTCTCTCTCTCACACACACAATCTCTCTCTCTCTACCCCTCAGCTGCCTGTGAGTGTTGTGCCTGATTTTTCTCTGATTTTAATGGTTTAGGGAGTGAAATCCAAAACCTGATACAAACTTTGCTTTTCCTTTGAAAAACTTGGAGACATGGGGCTCTTTTGGTTTTCAGCCACAGAGCAGCACACCAAGGCGGTGGGAAGTTGGCTGGCAACTGATAAAATGGAGGGATGGAGAAATGAAATGATGGAGGGATAGAGAGATGGAGAGATCAAGGGATGGAGGGAGGCGGTGAAGGAGTGATCATAGGATGTAGGGAATGGAGGGATCAAGGGAATGATAAATGGAGGGAAGGCTAATGGAGAGGGAGCTTAATTGCCTTTTTTAATTGATATTGAGATGATTGTTCAGGCAGCGTGAGACCTAGATTAGCTTAGTCATTGAAACAGCGACGTGTTTATGTCAGGGAATACATTTACGCCGTGTCTTCATTCCATATGCCTTCTTCACAAGGGCCTGTGTGGGATTATCATCTGTTCTGTACATTCAGGAGTTATGAGAAGAGAGTTCCGTTATACCAGAGTTAACACAGTAGTATATAGTAGAGTACTGTTATATCAGAGTTAAGACAGTATATAGTACTGTTATATCAGAGTTAAGACAGTATATAGTAGAGTACTGTTATATCAGAGTTAAGACAGTATATAGTAGAGTACTGTTATATCAGAGTTAAGACAGTATATAGTACTGTTATACCAGAGTTAAGACAGTATATAGTAGAGTACTGTTATATCAGAGTTAAGACAGTATATAGTACTGTTATACCAGAGTTAAGACAATATATAGTACTGTTATATCAGAGTTAAGACAGTATATAGTAGAGTACTGTTATATCAGAGTTAACACAGTATATAGTAGAGTACTGTTATATCAGAGTTAAGACAGTATATAGTAGAGTACTGTTATATCAGAGTTAAGACAGTATATAGTAGAGTACTGTTATATCAGAGTTAAGACAGTATATAGTACTGTTATATCAGAGTTAAGACAGTATATAGTAGAGTACTGTTATACCAGAGTTAACACAGTATATAGTAGAGTACTGTTATACCAGAGTTAAGACAGTATATAGTAGAGTACTATTATATCAGAGTTAAGACAGTATATAGTACTGTTATACCAGAGTTAAGACAGTATATAGTACTGTTATATCAGAGTTAAGACAGTATATAGTAGAGTACTGTTATATCAGAGTTAAGACAGTATATAGTAGAGTACTGTTATATCAGAGTTAAGACAGTATATAGTAGAGTACTGTTATACCAGAGTTAAGACAGTATATAGTAGAGTACTGTTATACCAGAGTTAACACAGTATATAGTAGAGTACTGTTATATCAGAGTTAAGACCGTATGTAGTAGAGTACTGTTATATCAGAGTTAAGACAGTATATAGTAGAGTACTATTATATCAGAGTTAAGACAGTATATAGTACTGTTATACCAGAGTTAAGACAGTATATAGTACTGTTATATCAGAGTTAAGACAGTATATAGTAGAGTACTGTTATATCAGAGTTAAGACAGTATATAGTAGAGTACTGTTATATCAGAGTTAAGACAGTATATAGTAGAGTACTGTTATATCAGAGTTAACACAGTATATAGTAGAGTACTGTTATATCAGAGTTAAGACCGTATATAGTAGAGTATTGTTATACCAGAGTTAAGACAGTATATAGTAGAGTACTGTTATATCAGAGTTAAGACAGTAGTATATAGTAGAGTACTGTTATACCAGAGTTAAGACAGTATATAGTAGAGTACTGTTATACCAGAGTTAAGACAGTATATAGTATAGTACTGTTATATCAGAGTTAACACAGTATATAGTAGAGTACTGTTATATCAGAGTTAAGACAGTATATAGTAGAGTACTGTTATACCAGAGTTAAGACTGTGTATAGTAGAGTACTGTTATATCAGAGTTAAGACAGTAGTATATAGTAGAGTACTGTTATACCAGAGTTAAGACAGTATATAGTAGAGTACTGTTATACCAGAGTTAAGACAGTATAGAGTAGAGTACTGTTATATCAGAGTTAAGACAGTATATAGCAAGGGACTGTTATATCAGAGTTAAGACAGTATATAGGAGAGTACTATTATATCAGAGTTAAGACAGTAGTATAGAGAGGACATGATACTGTTATTTTCCTGGCCAAGTGCTGCTATTTATCCTGTAGAACGTTTCTCTGGCTTCTCTTCACCTCCAGTGCTTTTTCAGTAAAGAGTCCACATCCCATTGATAAACATCCCCTCTATGACCAACAAATAACTGCCTGGCTTTACTGTCTGACAGGAGACCGATCCCTTGCTTTGTGTGTGTATTTGTTAAATAAAGTTAAAGGTTAAATAAAATGTGTGTGTGTGTCTGTGTGTGTCTGTGTGTGTGTGTGTGTGTGTGTATCGTTGAGTGTGCCTGGCTGTGTCTGTGTGCATGTGTGTGTTAGGCAGCGTTTACACAGGCAGCCCAATTCTGATGTTTTTTTAAAACTAATTGGTCTTTTGAGCTCTGAAAAAAAAAGGGTCTGATGTGAAAAGATTAGATGTGATTGGACAAAAGATCTAATAGTGGAAAAAAGATCAGAATTGGGCTGCCTGTTGAAACGCTGCCTTTGTGTCTAATGACGGACCGATCCCTCAGTGTTAACACTGCTAAACCAGATTCACCACCAGATCTCCAATCAGCCCAACTGTCAGTTTATCAGGCTCCTACTGATTCTGATAGCCATTTAAATGCCACCGTGGGAGGGCCAAACGCCCCCTGAAGGACTTCTCCCCCCTCTCTCCCTCCTCTCTCCCCCTTCTCTCAACCTCTTCCTAGCTGGCACGTCCACCAGGCAAAGAAACTGTGTGGATTACGGTGTTATGGTTGGACTACCCAGGTTAATCCTAAAGGCAAAGCAGAGGGCTGTTCAGCCAGTCAGTCAGCCAGTCAGCCAATCATTCAGTCAGCCAGTCAGCCAGTCAGCTAGTCAGCCAGTCAATCTGTCATTCAGTCAGCCAGTCAGCTAGTCAGCCAGTCATTCAGTCAGTCAGCCAGTCAGCCAGTCATTCAGTCAGCCAGTCAATCTGTCATTCAGTCAGCCAGTCAATCTGTCATTCAGTCAGCCAGTCAGCCAGTCAGCTGTTCAGCCAGTCATTCAGTCAGTCAGCCAGTCAGCCAGTCATTCAGTCAGCCAGTCAATATGTCATTCAGTCAGCCAGTCAGCTAGTCAGCCAGTCAGCTAGTCAATCTGTCATTCAGTCAGTCAGTCAGCCAGTCATTCAGTCAGCCAGTCAATCTGTCATTCAGTCAGCCAGTCAGCCAGTCAGCTAGTCAGCCAGTCATTCAGTCAGTCAGCCAGTCAGCCAGTCATTCAGTCAGCCAGTCAATCTGTCATTCAGTCAGCCAGTCAATCTGTCATTCAGTCAGCCAGTCAGCCAGTCAGCTGTTCAGCCAGTCATTCAGTCAGTCAGCCAGTCAGCCAGTCATTCAGTCAGCCAGTCAATCTGTCATTCAGTCAGCCAGTCAGCTAGTCAGCCAGTCAGCTAGTCAATCTGTCATTCAGTCAGCCAGTCAGCCAGTCATTCAGTCAGCCAGTCAATCTGTCATTCAGTCAGCCAGTCAGCCAGTCAGCCAGTCATTCAGTCAGCCAGTCAATATGTCATTCAGTCAGCCAGTCAGCTAGTCAGCCAGTCAGCTAGTCAATCTGTCATTCAGTCAGCCAGTCAGCCAGTCATTCAGTCAACCAGTCAATCTGTCATTCAGTCAGCCAGTCAGCCAGTCATTCAGTCAGCTAGTCAATCTGTCATTCAGTCAGCCAGTCAGTCAGTCATTCAGTCAGCCAGTCAATCTGTCATTCAGTCAGCCAGTCAGCCAGTCATTCAGTCAGCCAGTCAATATGTCATTCAGTCAGCCAGTCAGCCAGTCAGCCAGTCAGCCAGTCAGCTAGTCAGCCAGTCATTCAGTCAGCCAGTCAATCAATCATTCAGTCAGCCAGTCATTCAGTCAGCCAGTCAGCTAGTCAGCCAGTCAATCTGTCATTCAGTCAGCCAGTCAGCTAGTCAGCCAGTCAATATGTCATTCAGTCAGCCAGTCAGCTAGTCAGCCAGTCAGCCAGTCAGCCAGTCAGGCAGTCAGCCAGTCAGCTAGTCAGCCAGTCAGCCAGTCAGCCAGTAAGCCAGTCAACCAGGCAGCCAGTCAGCCAGTCATTTAGTCAGCCAGTCAGCCAGTCATTTAGTCAGCTAGTCAGCGAGTCAGCCCAACCTCAGCATTGTATAAACTAACAGACAACAGCCTGGTCTAAAGTAGTGTACTATATAGGGAATAGGGAGCCATTTGGGATGCATGCTGGGTCAGAGCCTTCAGTCACACAGGAACACATTAGAGAGCCTCTATGATGAAAGCAGACCAGCACTCAGGGTTTTGGGAGAGAGATGCTTGCTGGTCTCCCTTTATATCCCTGACGTCCATAGCAGAGGATGGGCTGATGAAAGAGAGGATGGAGGGATGAAGAAGAGGTCTGGTCCCTGTAGAGGTAAAGGACAGTTCTCCTCCCCCCTCCCTCCTTCCTCCTCCTCTCCTCAGTGGTCTGAGATGCTTTGATACTCTGTAATCCAGCTGTCTGCTTATTAAACAGTGTGTTGGATGATGTTGGAAATCACTGCTTCCATCACTGACATCAATAACATCACTAACATCATGACTGTGGCTAAGTTAACTCAGATCCCCCTCCTTTTAACTTCCTATTCCAACCACACACACACACGCACACACACACACGCACGCACGCACGCACGCACGCACGCACGCACGCACGCACGCACGCACGCACGCACGCACGCACGCACACACACACACACACACACACACACACACACACACACACACACAATCCCCCCTCTCCTCACCCCACTGCCAATCTAACTGAGAGGAGAGGCTCCCAGACCTTTTCTCAGAACTCCTGATGCTGCACTTTATTCTCTCAGACGTGGCTCTGTCTCTGGAATGATAATTACAAGGAGGATTTTGGAACAGGAAAGTAGGAAAATAATAATAAAAAAACCCCGAATGTTTGGGAATGGGAAACAAGTGTAAAAATAGCAAATAAAACCTCATACTGTTAAAAAGATTCTGACTATTTTGGAATGTAATTTAGTTACTAATTGTGACTACGCGGAGTCTTGGAATAGACTACAGGACAGGAAGTTAACAAACCGGACGGCCGGCTGTCATTTATACCATTGTTACGGTGACCATGTCTCCGTAGCGATGAGTCGCTATAACGAGCTGACATGGGCACCAATTCAGCTGTAGCACTATGAGGGGTGGCTTTCAAGTGAAGCCAAGGCTTATTTCAAATGAAACCAAGACTTATTTAAAATGAAACTAAGACTTCTTTCAAATGAAACCAAGACTTATTTCAAATGAAACCAAGACTTATTTCAAATGAAACCACGACTTATTTCAAGTGAAACCAAGACTTCTCCACAGCAGAAGCTGCTAGGAGCAGCTATTATTGATGAAATATATGTACTATATACAGTACCAGTTTGGACACACCTACTCATTCTTCATTTTTACTATTTTCTACATTGTAGAATAATAGTGAAGACATCAAAACTATGAAATAACACATATGGAATCATTTAGTAACCAAAAAAGTGTTTAACATGTCAAAATATATTTGAGATTTGAGAATCGTCAAAGTAGTCACCCTTTTCCTTGACAGCTTTGCCCACTCTTGACATTCTCTCAACCAGCTTCATGAGGTAGTCACCTGAAATACATTTAAATTAACAGGTGTACCTTGTTAAAAGTTAATATTTGGAATTAATTTTCTTCTTAATGCGTTTGAGCCAAGCAGTTGTGTTGTGACAAGGTAGGTGTGGTATACAGAAGATAGCCCTGTTTGGTAAAAGTCCATATTATGGCAAGAACAGCTCAAATAAGCAAATAGAAATGACAGTCCATCATTACTTTAAGACATGAAGGTCAGTCAATCCGGAACATTTCAAGGACGTTGAACGTTTCTTCAAGTGCAGTCGCAAAAACCATCAAGCGCTATGATGAAACTGGCTCTCATGAGGACCGCCACAGGAAAGGAAGACCCAGAGTTACCTCTGCTTCAAGAGGATAAGCTCATTAGAATTACCAGCTTCAGAAATTGCAGCCCAAATAAATGCTTCACAGAGTTCAAGTAACAGACACATCTCAACATCAACTATTCAGAGGAGACTGCGTGAATCAGGCCTTCATGATCGAATTGCTGCAAAGAAACAACTACTAAAGGACACCAATAAGAAGAAGAGACTTGCTTGGGCCAAGAAATACGATCAATGGACATTAGACCGGTGGACATCTGTCCTTTGGTCTGATGAGTCAAAATTTGAGATTTTTGGTCTAAACCTCAGTGTCTTTGTGAGACGCAGAGTCGGTGAACGGATGATCTCTGCATGTGTGGTTCCCACCGTGAAGCATGGAGGAGGAGGTGTGGGGGTGCTTTGCTGGTGACACTGTCAGTGATTTATTTAGAATTCAAGGCACACTTGACCAGCATGGCTACCACAGCATTCTGAAGGAATATTCCATCCCATCTGGTTTGCGCTTAGTGGGACTATCATATGTTTTTCAACAGGACAATGACCCAAAACACACCTCCAGGCTGTGTAAGGGCCATTTGACCAAGAAGGAGAGTGATGGTGCTGCATCAGATGACCTGGCCTCCACAATCACCCGACCTCAACCCAATTGAGATGGTTTGGGATGGACCGCAGAGTGAAGGAAAAGCAGCCAACAAGTGCTCCGCATATGTGGGAACTCCTTCAAGACAGTTGGAAAAGCATTCCAGGTGAAGCTGGTTGAGAAAATGCCAAGAATGTGCAATGCTGTCATCAAGGCAAAGGGTGGCTACTTTGAAGAATCTAAAATCTAAAATATATTTTGTTTTGAACACTTTTTTGGTTACTACATGATTCCATATGTGTTATTTCATAGTTTTGATGTCTTTATCACTATTACTCTACAATGTAGGAAATAGTAAAAAATAAAGAAAAACCCTGGAATGAGTAGTTGTGTCCAAACTTTTGACTGGTACTATAGGTCAGTGCATTTGCACAGGAAAACTCTCAACCAACTGGGAATTATTTGAAATACTTTTCACCCGTGTTCTGCGATTACTAAAACTTACCGTACGCTTCCCATATGCTTCGAAACCGTTCGTAACATACTGTATACTATGACAACATTTTGTGATGTTTTTGTTCAGTTTGGTGTCTACGCCCTTCGTCAGTGATTGGTCAACAATAGGGATTCTTCAATGAAGTGTTTGTTGTCATTCAACGACAGACAACTAGTTTTCATACATGTTTTTTTCACTTGAGAAATACTGCGTCAAACATTTTAGATGTAAAATTGCTTCCACTGCAAAGACTTCCTCTGCAAAAAAATGACAGATTTCTTGTGTTATCTTAGATTAATTCTGACTATTTTGAGGAAGTGTACTGGCTACGTTGTTGATACGGCAGCTCAAGAGGGACAAACATTAATATTGATGCTTTTATCTCGTTTTTTTTCAAACAAATGTATTGTAAAGGAGTACGCGAGCTCAGACGTTCACTTCACCTAGCCAAGTTCTGCTCGGAGCAAAGCCAACCTGCTATGGCATTTACTCTACTGTGACAGATTCCGAAGCACTTTCAGTGATATGTAAAACCAAAACAGGGGGCCTATCTGTTTCAATGTGAACTCAGAGCTCATCAGTTTTCCAGGGTGACAAGAAGGCAATAGTCAAGGTGAAATGACTATTTTCTAAGTATAGAACAACTCTCGGCCATTAGGTTCCTTTTTATCTCCTAATCTAATGTGAAACTAACTCTTTGCTCTCTCCCCCGTCCCCTCTCCCCCCCCTCTCTCACACTCTTCCCGTCCCCTCTCCCCCCTCCCCTCTCTCTCACACTCTTCCCGCCCCTCTCTCCCTCCCTCTCTTTCTTTCTATCACTCTCCCCCTCTCTATCTCCCTCTCTCTGTCTTTTTATCTCACTCTCCCTTTCCTCCTCTACATCTCTCTGTTTTACTGTCATTCTCTAAATCTGTTTTCTCTCTCCTCTCTTCCTCTCTCTCTCCTCTCTTCCTCCCTCTCTCTTCTCTCCCTCCCCCTCTCCCTCCCCCTCTCTCTCTTCTCTTCCTCTCCATCCTCCTCTCCCTCTCCCTCTGTCTCTTCTCTCTCCCTTTCCCTCCCCCCCTCTCTCTTCTCTCTCCCTCCCCTCTCTCTCTTCTCTATCCCTCCCCCTCTCTCTTCTCTCCCTCTCCCGCTCCTTCTATCTTTCTTCTCTCCTTCTCCCTCTCTTCCCTCCCCCTCTCTCTCTCGCTCCCTCCCCCTCTCTCTTCTCTCTCCTTCCCTCCCCCTCTCTCTTCTCTCTCCCTCCCCCTCTCTCCAGGTACATGGCGGTGACACAGTTCTCCCCCACCCACGCCAGAAAGGCCTTTCCGTGTTTTGATGAGCCCATCTACAAGGCCACGTTCCGGGTCAGCCTGAGACACGATGCGTCCTACCTCTCTCTCTCCAACATGCCTGTAGAGGCCTCCATCTCTGATGATGATGGCTGGGTGACCAACCACTTCTCCAGGACCCCTCGTATGTCCACCTACTACCTGGCCTGGGCCGTCTGTAACTTTACCTACAGAGAGGTGACCACTGACAGTGGAGTGGTGGTGAGTTACACTAGTGACCCCCTAACCCTAACCTTAACCTTAGCCTAACCCTAGCCTAACCTTAACCCTAACCCTAACCCTAACCCTAACCCTGGGCAGTCTGTAACTTTAATAACAGAGAGGTAACCACTGAGAGTGGAGTGGTGGTGAGTTGCACTAGTGACCACCTAACCCTAACCTTAACCCTAACCTTAACCTTAACCCTAACCCTAACCCCAACCTTAACCCTGGGTAGTCTGTAACTGCACCTACAGAGGGGTAACCACTGACAGTGGAGTGGTGTAGAGTTACAGTCTTACTGACTGACTGACTTAATCCTGTTTATCCCCATTGGGATGTGAGGCCACAACAGGCTCTCTAACGTCCAACAGTGGAGTGGTGGGGACTTAATGTCAGAAGATAAGATCAACTGTATTGTGCCCAAGGGGAAAATTCTCTTGGAAACACAGTATTACTGTTTCCAGAAGAAACACTGTGTGCAGTATAAAGTCAGACATATACAACATGCTCTCTCCACTAGCTGTATCCTCATTACATAACCCTACATTAAGATAAAATAACCCATGACAGCCTGTCTACTTACCCATCAAGTCTGAGGATTTAACCCACGTTGTCTTTTTCTATGTCTGTCTATTGATTACCCTTGATACTGACATGTGGAGTAGACTGCTGTTGTTTCCCACTAATACTGTCATCACTACAAACACCTTCTAAAGAGTTAATACTGTCATCACTACAAACACCTTCTAAAGAGTTAATACTGTCATCACTACAAACACCTTCTAAAGAGTTAATACTGTCATCGCTACAAACACCTTCTAAAGAGTTAATACTGTCATCACTACAAACACCTTCTAAAGAGTTAATACTGTCATCACTACAAACACCTTCTAAAGAGTTAATACTGTCATCGCTACAAACACCTTCTAAAGAGTTAATACTGTCATCACTACAAACACCTTCTAAAGAGTTAATACTGTCATCGCTACAAACACCTTCTAAAGAGTTAATACTGTCATCACTACAAACACCTTCTAAAGAGTTAATACTGTCATCACTACAAACACCTTCTAAAGAGTTAATACTGTCATCACTACAAACACCTTCTAAAGAGTTAATACTGTCATCACTACAAACACCTTCTAAAGAGTTAATACTGTCATCACTACAAACACCTTCTAAAGAGTTAATACTGTCATCACTACAAACACATTCTAAAGAGTTAATACTGTCATCACTACAAACACCTTCTAAAGAGTTAATACTGTCATCACTACAAACACCTTCTAAAGAGTTAATACTGTCATCACTACAAACACCTTCTAAAGAGTTAATACTGTCATCACTACAAACACATTCTAAAGAGTTAATACTGTCATCACTACAAACACCTTCTAAAGAGTTAATACTGTCATCACTACAAACACCTTCTAAAGAGTTAATACTGTCATCACTACAAAGACATTCTAAAGAGTTAATACTGTCATCACTACAAACACCTTCTAAAGAGTTAATACTGTCATCACTACAAACACCTTCTAAAGAGTTAATACTGTCATCACTACAAACACCTTCTAAAGAGTTAATACTGTCATCACTACAAACACCTTCTAAAGAGTTAATACTGTCATCACCACAAACACCTTCTAAAGAGTTAATACTGTCATCACTACAAACACCTTCTAAAGAGTTAATACTGTCATCACTACAAACACCTTCTAACGAGTTAATACTGTCATCACTACAAACACCTTCTAAAGAGTTAATACTGGCATCACTACAAACACCTTCTGAAGAGTTAATACTGTCATCACTACAAACACCTTCTAAAGAGTTAATACTGTCATCACTACAAACACCTTCTAAAGAGTTAATACTGTCATCACTACAAACACATTCTAAAGAGTTAATACTGTCATCACTACAAACACCTTCTAAAGAGTTAATACTGTCATCACTACAAACACCTTCTAAAGAGTTAATACTGGCATCACTACAAACACCTTCTGAAGAGTTAATACTGTCATCACTACAAACACCTTCTAAAGAGTTAATACTGTCATCACTACAAACACATTCTAAAGAGTTAATACTGTCATCACTACAAACACCTTCTAAAGAGTTAATACTGTCATCACTACAAACACCTTCTAAAGAGTTAATACTGTCATCACTACAAACACCTTCTAAAGAGTTAATACTGTCATCACCACAAACACCTTCTAAAGAGTTAATACTGTCATCACTACAAACACCTTCTAAAGAGTTAATACTGTCATCACTACAAACACCTTCTAAAGAGTTCATACTGTCATCACTACAAACACCTTCTAAAGAGTTAATACTGTCATCACTACAAACTCCTTCTAAAGAGTTAATACTGTCATCACTACAAACACCTTCTAAAGAGTTAATACTGTCATCACTACAAACACCTTCTAAAGAGTTAATACTGTCATCACTACAAACACCTTCTAAAGAGTTAATACTGTCATCACTACAAACACCTTCTAAAGAGTTAATACTGTCATCGCTACAAACACCTTCTAAAGAGTTAATACTGTCATCGCTACAAACACCTTCTAAAGAGTTAATACTGTCATCGCTACAAACACCTTCTAAAGAGTTAATACTGTCATCGCTACAAACACCTTCTAAAGAGTTAATACTGTCATCACCACAAACACCTTCTAAAGAGTTAATACTGTCATCACTACAAACACCTTCTAAAGAGTTAATACTGTCATCACTACAAACACCTTCTAAAGAGTTAATACTGTCATCACTACAAACACCTTCTAAAGAGTTAATACTGTCATCACTACAAACACCTTCTAAAGAGTTAATACTGTCATCACTACAAACACCTTCTAAAGAGTTAATACTGTCATCACTACAAACACCTTCTAAAGAGTTAATACTGTCATCACTACAAACACCTTCTAAAGAGTTAATACTGTCATCACTACAAACACCTTCTAAAGAGTTAATACTGTCATCACTACAAACACCTTCTAAAGAGTTAATACTGTCATCACTACAAACACCTTCTAAAGAGTTAATACTGTCATCACCACAAACACCTTCTAAAGAGTTAATACTGTCATCACTACAAACACCTTCTAAAGAGTTAATACTGTCATCACTACAAACACCTTCTGAAGAGTTAATACTGTCATCACTACAAACACCTTCTAAAGAGTTAATACTGTCATCACTACAAACACCTTCTAAAGAGTTAATACTGTCATCACTACAAACATCTTCTAAAGAGTTCATACTGTCATCACTACAAACACCTTCTAAAGAGTTAATACTGTCATCACTACAAACACCTTCGAAAGAGTTAATACTGTCATCACTACAAACACCTTCTAAAGAGTTAATACTGTCATCACTACAATCACCTTCTAAAGAGTTAATACTGTCATCGCTACAAACACCTTCTAAAGAGTTAATACTGTCATCACTAAAAAAAACTTCTAAAGAGTTAATACTGTCATCACTACAAACACCTTCTAAAGAGTTAATACTGTCATCACCACAAACACCTTCTAAAGAGTTAATACTGTCATCACTACAAACACCTTCTAAAGAGTTAATACTGTCATCACCACAAACACCTTCTAAAGAGTTAATACTGTCATCACCACAAACACCTTCTAAAGAGTTAATACTGTCATCACTACAAACACCTTCTAAAGAGTTAATACTGTCATCACTACAAACACCTTCTAAAGAGTTAATACTGTCATCACTACAAACACCTTCTAAAGAGTTAATACTGTCATCACTACAAACACCTTCTAAAGAGTTAATACTGTCATCACTACAAACACCTTCTAAAGAGTTAATACTGTCATCACTACAAACACCTTCTAAAGAGTTAATACTGTCATCACTACAAACACCTTCTAAAGAGTTAATACTGTCATCACCACAAACACCTTCTAAAGAGTTAATACTGTCATCACTACAAACACCTTCTAAAGAGTTAATACTGTCATCACTACAAACATCTTCTAAAGAGTTAATACTGTCATCACTACAAACACCTTCTGAAGAGTTAATACTGTCATCACTACAAACTCCTTCTGAAGAGTTAATACTGTCATCACTACAAGCATCTTCTAAAGAGTTAAAACTGTCATCACTACAAACACCTTCTAAAGAGTTAATACTGTCATCACTACAAACACCTTCTGAAGAGTTCATACTGTCATCACTACAAACACCTTCTAAAGAGTTAATACTGTCATCACTACAAACACCTTCTAAAGAGTTAATACTGTCATCACTACAAACACCTTCTAAAGAGTTAAAACTGTCATCACTACAAACACCTTCTAAAGAGTTAATACTGTCATCACTACAAACACCTTCTAAAGAGTTAATACTGTCATCACTACAAACACCTTCTAAAGAGTTAATACTGTCATCACTACAAACACCTTCTAAAGAGTTAATACTGTCATCACTACAAACACCTTCTAAAGAGTTAATACTGTCATCACTACAAACACCTTCTAAAGAGTTAATACTGTCATCAATACAAACACCTTCTAAAGAGTTAATACTGTCATCACTACAAACACCTTCTAAAGAGTTAATACTGTCATCACTACAAACACCTTCTAAAGAGTTAATACTGTCATCACTACAAACACCTTCTAAAGAGTTAATACTGTCATCACTACAAACACCTTCTAAAGAGTTAATACTGTCATCACTACAAACACCTTCTAAAGAGTTAATACTGTCATCACTACAAACACCTTCTAAAGAGTTAATACTGTCATCACTACAAACACCTTCTAAAGAGTTAATACTGTCATCACTACAAACACCTTCTAAAGAGTTAATACTGTCATCACTACAAACACCTTCTAAAGAGTTAATACTGTCATCACTACAAACACCTTCTAAAGAGTTAATACTGTCATCACTACAATCACCTTCTAAAGAGTTAATACTGTCATCGCTACAAACACCTTCTAAAGAGTTAATACTGTTATCACAGAACAGCAACACCGTTGATGTCCCAAATGGCTCACTTTTCCCTATAAAGTGCACTACGGCCCATAAAGCTCTGTTCAAAAGTAGTGCCCTATATAGGGAATAGGGAGCCATTTGCGATACAGACAAAATTAGCTATTGAAAACAGTATTCAGCAGGTGTCCTCACCTCTCCTTCAGACAATTATCTTCGTTATCTTGACAACTTTCTCACCTTCCCATCCTGTTAACCTTGGGTCCCCCTCCTCGTCCTCGTCCTTCATCATCATCGTCATCGTGATCTTCGTCATCCCACTTTAATTACTCCCCATTCATTTCAACTGTCATTATCCAAGGGCATTGCCCAATATCTCCATACACACACACACACACACACACACACACACACACACACACACACACACACACACACACACACACACACACACACACACACACACACACACACACACACACACCGCCTGTAGTCCTCCTATCCCTCATTACAGGGACATCACCTTCTCAACAGCACCTTTAATGACCAGCCATTATCTGCAGCATTTATTTCCATACAGACCCCCTCCTAACGCTCACCCCTCACACTGCCACTAACCCATCAATCAAATTACCGTGACAACACTGGCCGGTCTCAACTCATCCATCATCGGAGCGTGGCGTGCGTGCGCAGCGAGGGGAGATGAGGAACGGAGTTAGGGCTTGCATATATCCGGGGAAGTGTAGCGAGAACTCGAACTGCCAAGATGGTCAATCTGACCTTTTTCAATGTTGTAATTTGAAATAACTTTATTTCAATAAAAACCTTGAAACCACCTTTCCAGGACTTTTCCTAAATATGTGTATTTTACAGTCTAGCGGCACTTTGAGATCAATATCATAAAAGAGAAAAACGTTCTGAGAAATTGTACCTCAAAGGGCCATGAAGGTCAAAATGACCGCAGGCATGTTTTACCCACAGTAGGCTTCCGCAAAGCTATTGTTTGTGTTGCTATTCCTTAGTTATTTTTCCCGCCTTGTGTTTCCGGCATTGGATGTTGCTTAGCAACTGTTGTTGTTTACTTGCTTTCAAATGAGCATGAAAGAAAGTAGCCTTTAGATTCTAGAATACAGAATCAATAGAATACAGTTGTAAATAGAAGTTAGAATTGGAACAGATTATAATAGAACAGAATAGAAACATAATAGAATACAATAGAATAATTTTACAATAGAATAAAACACAACAGATAGGTAGTGTGATCAAAACTAACTAGTGTCTAGCTATGTCAGGAATGCTGACCGCCCTGCAAGCTTTAGCCATGCTTCAGGATATGGAAGAGTCTGATGGAGGCATTCAGTCTGATGGAGGCATTCAGTCTGATGGAGGCATTCAGTCTGATGGAGGCATTCAGTCTGATGGAGGCATTCAGTCTGATGGAGGCATTCAGTCTGATGCAGGGAGTGATGGTCTCATGGGTATGCGAGAACTCATCCAATGTCCCTGACTCTGACAGTGACACAGAGACACACCAGCACAAAAGACTGCGTCTTGGACACATCCACTTCAAGACGTCCGCGTCCGCTGATGTTCCAGGTAGGACTTGCGTCTTCTTCACCTTTTATGTTTAACCTAGGACAAAAGATTGCTCAATATTGTTGGTTTGACTTACAGCAAACTAGTTTACAAGAAAAGCGTTGACCAATAGCCTCCAACACACACACATCTACGCCTAACCCAGGTGCAATAGAATACAATCAGAAAAACTGCATCAGAATAGAATACTATTGTTCTTTTTTATCGTTTTTATTATTAGCCAAAATGTTATTATTATTAAGAGAATATTCTGATTATCATCATTGTTGGCCTGTCACCGCTATTACTCTCTATAATTAGCCTATTACTGGCATTAGGCTATTATCGGCTTACCATGGTTGTTGTAGTCCTAATTATTGATATTATTATCGCTATTATCATTAGCCTATTATCATTAGCCTATTATCATTAGCCTATTATCATTAGCCTATTATCATTAGCCTATTGTCATTAGCTTATTATCATTAGCCTATTATCATTAGCCTATTGTCAATAGCCTATTATCATTAGCCTATTATCATTAGCCTATTATCATTAGCCTATTATCATTAGCCTATTGTCAATAGCCTATTATCATTAGCCTATTATCATTAGCTTATTATCATTAGCCTATTATCATTCGCCTATTGTCATTAGCTTATTATGATAAGCCTATTATCATTAGCCTATTGTCATTAGCCTATTGTCATTAGCCTATTGTCATTAGCCTATTAGCAGGTCCTCATGTTGTATTGTGTATGCAAGCCAGTTGTGATGTTACGCAATATTGTAATTGTTGTGTGTATGAACAGAAGATTAGCCCCGATTCACATCTATATTTTATGAAATATAATAAACTAATCAGGCTATTATCATTGTCAGCAGTGCCGAAATCCCCAACCGTTGCCATCTTCGCCTGTGCCATCCACAACATCACCCAGACTGCCGACACCTGTAGGCCTACCAGGTAGGCAATTCACACCAAAAAGCCTTATTTTTTTAAATATTTTTTTACAAATAAGCTAATTTATCTTAAATTACATATATTTGTATTAATCCTGTAGTGCCAAATCCATCACTACCTGAGAGACAGGAACTGGGAAAGGACGGCACAGTCTGGAAGCTTGTGCAGCCAGCTGAAAATGTAGGGAGACGACAAGGACAGAATGTCATGAGTGAAGCTGCAGGACTCACGCCACACGCCAAGCGCAATATTGAAGATGCGCTCACTGCCTTCCTGTGTTTATTGGATCACGGGATTCTGAACCACATTAAGGACCGTGGTGCACAGAGTAAAGGTGACAGTTAGTGGGACAAGTCTGTTGTCCAACTAAAGGCCTTCATTGTTGTGTATCTGTGATGCTCAAAGCTCAAAGAGTATGGAGAGCTTCTGGTTGGCTGACTGGGGCTACGCATTCTTCAAAAGAGACCATGTCCCGGCATCGATACAGGGAGATCTCTTTTGACAAGAGATCTCTTTTGACAAGAGAGAGAGAGAGACCTGAGGCAGACGTTTCCAAGAAGACAAAATTGCCCTGGTTTCCGGAGGTGTGGGTGAAATTCGTTGAGAACATCACTGCTTGCTACAAGGCAGGTACCGACATCACCGTGGCAACTGTTCCCGGCAAAAACAACGCTGCCTCTTTACTCAATACGTGGCCAACACACCGTGCCGACGTGAAGAACATGTACACGCTGAACGTCGTGCCTGGGGAAAGGATGAGAGACCTGGTTCAACGCAGAGACCTGGTTAAAGACTAGGAGACATGGTTAAAGACTAGGAGACATGGTTGAAGACTAGGAGACATGGTTAAAGACTAGGAGACATGGTTAAAGACTAGGAGACATGGTTAAAGACTAGGAGACATGGTTAAAGACTAGGAGACATGGTTAAAGACTAGGAGAGATGGTTAAAGACTAGGAGACATGGTTAAACACAGAGACATGGTTAAAGACTAGGAGACATGGTTAAAGACTAGGAGACATTGCTCCTTAACTGGCGGAAGGGAGGAAACATCACTACGGACAACTTCTTCACCTCGCCAGAGCACTGCTCTCCAATGAAACCAGCCTGGTAAACAAGGGAAGATGGGTGCTGCCCCCCTCCGCTAAGGAGCAGTCTGAGCTGTTCATCACACAGGTGCTGCCCCCCTCCGCTAAGCAGCAGTCTGAGCTGTTCATCACACAGGTGCTGCCCCCCTCCGCTAAGCAGCAGTCTGAGCTGTTCATCACACAGGTGCTGCCCCCCTCCGCTAAGCAGCAGTCTGAGCTGTTCATCACACAGGTGCTGCCCCCCTCCGCTAAGCAGCAGTCTGAGCTGTTCATCACACAGGTGGTGCCCCCCTCCGCTAAGGAGCAGTCTGAGCTGTTCATCACACAGGTGCTGCCCCCCTCCGCTAAGCAGCAGTCTGAGCTGTTCATCACACAGGTGCTGAAAAGTGAGAATGCCACGTAGCCCCTTCATCAGGGTAAACAACTAAAGAGCGTCTGTCTCATCCGCACAATGCACCCTACTGTTACCATTGAGGGAATCCAAAAGCCAAAGCCTGACACGGTTACCCACTACAATGCAACAAAGGTATATATATTTTTCTTACTGTGTTTACATCGATTCTTTGTGGCATTGTTTTGTGTAGCCTATAGAACTTGCAAGTAAGCATTTCATTGTAGCATACGTTGTATTGTATTGTATTCTAGTGCAATACGACAAGGCCCGCTGGCGGAAACTGCCATCCTCTACAAGGCCCGCGGGCGGAAACTGCCACAGAGGGACAATACGCTTCAACTAGCCAAAGAGCTCCGAGCGCACCACATGTCTGGGAAAGCTGTACCGCTTGCCCAAGGTCCGGGTCTGAAGCATCCGGAGGATGAAGCCACCAGAGCAGCAGCAGAAGAAGCGGAGACAGTGCCAAGTGTGCTGGCATTGCAGACAGAACAAAACACACAAAACTTACAACACTTGCCAGAAAGTTATGTGTGGGAAATGCACAAGGAAGTTAGTCGTTACTTGTGTCAACTGTGAGTAGTCTATAGAGACTAAACGGCATGAGCCAGGGCGCATTGCACGCACAAAGTTTAACCAATAATTAGTCAAATGTCTATGAGCCCATTATACATTACCAGTCAATAGTTTGGACACACCTCCTCATTCAAGGGTTTTTCTTTATATTTACTATTTTCTACATTGTAGAATAGTAGTGGAGACATCAACACTATGAAATAACACGTATGGGATCATGTAGTAACCAAAAAAGTGTTAAACTAAATATATTTCATATTTGAGATTTGTCAAAGTAGCCACCCTTTGCCTTGATGACAGCTTTGCACACTCTTGGCATTCTCTCAACCAGCTTCATGAGGTAGTCACCTGAAATGCATTTCAATTAACAGGTGTGCCTTGTTAAAAGTACATTTGTGGAATTTCTTTCCTTGTTAATGCGTTTGAGCCAATCAGTTGTGTTGTGACAAGGTAGGGGTGGTATACAGAAGTCCATATTATGGCAAGAACAGCTCAAATAAGCGAAGAGAAGCGATAGTCCATCATTACTTTAAGACATGAAGGTCAGTCAATACAGAAAACGTTTCTTCAAGTGTAGTCCCAAAAACCATCAAGCGCTATGATGAAACTGGCTCTCATGAGGACCGCCACAGGAATGGAAGACCCAGAGTTACCTCTGCTTCAAGAGGATAAGTTCATTAGAGTTACCAGCCTCAGAAATTGCAGCCCAAATAAATGCTTTACAGAGTTCAAGTAACAGACACATCAACATCAACTGTTTTTTTTATTTTATTTAACCTTAATTTGTCAGTTAAGAACAAATTCTTATTTACAATGACGGCCTACACCGGCCAAACCCGGACGACGATGGGCCAATTGTGCGCCACCCTATGGGACTCCCAGTCACAGCCGGTTGTGATAAAGCCTGGTTTCAAACCAGGGTGACTGTAGCGATGCCTTTAGCACTGAGATGCAGTGCCTTAGACCGCTGCACCAATTGTCTAGAGGAGACTGCAAGAATCAGGCCTTCATGGTCAAATTGCTGCAAAGAAACCACAACTAAAGGACACCAATAAGAAGAAGAGACTTACTTGGGCCAAGAAACATGATCAATGGACATTAGACCGATGGAAATCTTTCCTTTGGTCTGATGAATCCCAAATTTGAGATATTTGGATCTGACTGCCGTGTCTTTGTGAGACGCAAAGTAGGAGAACGGCTGGTGATGCTGTATGTGATTTATTTAAAATTCAAGGCACACTTTCTGCAGTGATACACACATTCTGCAGTGATACACCATCCCATCCTGTTTGCTCTTAGTGGGACTTTCATTGTTTTTTCAACAGGACAATGACCCAACACACCGCCAGGCTGGGTAAGGGCTATTTGACAAAGAAGGAGAGTGATGGAGTGCTGCATCAGATGACCTGGCCTCCACAATTACCCGACCTCAAGCCAATTGAGATGGTTTGGGATGAGTTGGACCGCAGAGTGAAGGAAAAACAGCCAACAAGTGCTCAGTATACGTGGGAACTGCTTCAAGACCGTTGGAAAAGCATTCCAGGTGAAGCTGGTTGAGAGAATGCCAAGAGTGTGCAAAGCTGTTATCAAGGCAAAGGGTGGTTACTTTGATGAAATTACAGAGATGCATACAAGGAGAGGCACCTCATACCCACGGTGAAATATGGTGGTGGGTCAGTGATGTTTTGGGGCTGTTTTAATTCCAGAGGTCCAGAGGCACTGGTTAAGATTGATAATGAATTCCACCAAGTATGAGGCAATTTTGGCTAACAATCTGGTTGCCTCTGCCGGAAGGCTGGGACTTGGCCGTATGTGGACTTTCCAACAAGACAATGACCCAAAACACACCTCAAGATCCACACAGAAATGGTTCTGTGACAACAAAATCAATGTTCTGCCATGGCTATCTCAGTCGCCGGAGCTCAATCCAATCGAAAACCTGTGGGCTGAGTGGAAGAGGGCAGTTGATAAGCGCAAACCCAAGAATGTGAAGGATCTTGAAAGGATCTGCATAGAGGAATGGTCCAAAATCCCTCCAAATGTGTTCCTTAACCTTGTCAAACATTACAGGAAAAGACCATGCAGTTATCCTTGCCAGAGATGGTGGCACTAAGTACTAAATGAGTGCCAATAATTATGAAACCTTGATTTTGGTGAAATGTATTTTGTATTAAATAATTGTATGATTTTGGTGGGTTCCATTGAAACATTAATAAAGTACAGTATTTCTCACATGTTGGTATTTTGTGTTTATCTCTACAATTATATTGTTTATATTTTTTTAAGTATTGTTTGTGCATTGCCAGTCAGGGGTGCCAGTAATTTAGGAGCCCACTGTATATATATTTGTTGAAATATATATGTATATGTTCATTTTGCTGTACTGAGTTGTATTGCTATGATTGCTTCATATATCAGCTAATTTACAGCGTTTTAATGACATATATTTGTCCCTGGTGAAGGTCAGATTGATGGAAATTGACCTGAAACGGCTTTGTTCAATGTTTCGTCTCCGTATTTTTAAACCTTTAAAACAACAACACAAAATAATATGAATTTGAATTCTAATTTTGTCTTACAGTCAGAAAATACATGATTGTTTTATTTTAGTATTTACGGTCCATACGCATCTGGATCAATCAACATATTGTCTCACAGACTGAAGTTTACATTTGGTGTCCTGACGTTTCTTAGGACATATTTTAACAAAAAAAAATGCATTATTTTAGCAATGTATTATACACTGCTCAAAAAAATAAAGGGAACACTAAAATAACACATCCTAGATCTGAATGAATGAACTATTCTTATTAAATACTTTTTTCTTTACATAGTTGAATGTGCTGACAACAAAATCACACAAAAATTATCAATGGAAATCAAATTTATCAACCCATGGAGGTCTGGATTTGGAGTCACACTCAAATTAAAGTGGAAAACCACACTACAGGCTGATCCAACTTTGATGAAATGTCCTTAAAACAAGTCAAAATGAGGCTCAGTAGTGTGTGTGGCCTCCACGTGCCTGTATGACCTCCCTACAACGCCTGGGCATGCTCCTGATGAGGTGGCGGATGGTCTCCTGAGGGATCTCCTCCCAGACCTGGACTAAAGCATCCGCCAACTCCTGGACAGTCTGTGGTGCAACGTGGCATTGGTGGATGGAGCGAGACATGATGTCCCAGATGTGCTCAATTGGATTCAGGTCTGGGGAACGGGCGGGCCAGTCCATAGCATCAATGCCTTCCTCTTGCAGGAACTGCTGACACACTCCAGCCACATGAGGTCTAGCATTGTCTTGCATTAGGAGGAACCCAGGGCCAACCGCACCAGCATATGGTCTCACAAGGGGTCTGAGGATCTCATCTCGGTACCTAATGGCAGTCAGGCTACCTCTGGCGAGCCCATGGAGGGCTGTGCGGCCCCCCAAAGAAATGCCACCCCACACCATGACTGACCCACCGCCAAACCGGTCATGCTGGAGGATGTTGCAGGCAGCAGAACGTTTTCCACGGCGTCTCCAGACTGTCACGTCTGTCACATGTGCTCAGTGTGAACTTGCTTTCATCTGTGAAGAGCACAGGGCGCCAGTGGCGAATTTGCCAATCTTGGTGTTCTCTGGCAAATGCCAAACGTCCTGCACGGTGTTGGGCTGTAAGCACAACCCCCACCTGTGGACGTCGGGCCCTCATACCACCCTCATGGAGTCTGTTTCTGACCGTTTGAGCAGACACATGCACATTTGTGGCCTGCTGGAGGTCATTTTGCAGGGCTCTGGCAGTGCTCCTCCTGCTCCTTCTTGCACAAAGGCGGAGGTAGCGGTCCTGCTGCTGGGTTGTTGCCCTCCTACGGCCTCCTCCACGTCTCCTGATGTACTGGCCTGTCTCCTGGTAGCGCCTCCATGTTCTGGACACTACGCTGACAGACACAGCAAACCTTCTTGCCACAGCTCTCATTGATGTGCCATCCTGGATGAGCTGCACTACCTGAGCCACTTGTGTGGGTTGTAGACTCCGTCTCATGCTACCACTAGAGTGAAAGCACCGCCAGCATTCAAAAGTGACCAAAACATCAGCCAGGAAGCATAGGAACTGAGAAGTGGTCTGTGGTCACCACCTGCAGAACCACTCCTTTATTGGGGGTGTCTTGCTAATTGCCTATAATTTCCACCTGTTTGCACAACAGCATTTGAAATGTATTGTCAATCAGTGTTGCTTCCTAAGTGGACAGTTTTATTTCACAGAAGTGTGATTGACTTGGAGTTACATTGTGTTGTTTAAGTGTTCCCTTTATTTTTTTGAGCAGTGTATATTATGGAATATCTACACAATTGAAATAACAACGGTCAGAATTACCGTCATGTCCATTCTAGTAGATATGTAATTCCGCTGCTCCGAGTGTTGACCAGGTTGGGCGTTGAGATAAACATCTAGTTCTCAAGACCTGAACCAAGACAGCAGCATTAACACCAGACAGTCACATGACAACCACACAGACAGTCACATGACAACCAGACAGACAGTCACATGACAACCAGACAGACAGTCACATGACAACCAGACAGACAGTCACATGACAACCAGACAGACAGTCACATGACATCCACTAGACAGACAGTCACATGACAACCAGACAGACAGTCACATGACAACCAGACAGACAGTCACATGACAACCAGACAGACAGTCACATGACAACCAGACAGACAGTCACATGACAACCAGACAGCAGCATTAACACATCAGTTTCAGACAGTCACATGACAAACAGACAGACAGTCACATGACAACCAGACAGACAGTCACATGACAACCAGACAGACAGTCACATGACATCACTGACAGAGATAGATCAGTATAATTAGCAGCACGTTAGTAAACCATGTTCACAAGTCAGAAAAACATTATAGTGCAGTACGTGAAATTACAGGGCCATAACGATATCAACAATACTTTACATAAAACAACATGTTTCTTTACATCAGGCAACTAGTGACATCGGGTGACATCCAGAGACAACTACATGTCTCAACAACCTGTTCTTCTATTTGTCCTTTGAACTCCTGGAGGGACACCAGGTTGGCTTTGAGGGGGCTGAGTAATAAAAATTACTTTTTTTTTTCTTCTCCATGTTCAGTTGTGAGTCGTACAGAACAAGTAAACAAAGCTGGTTCTGTTTGTATCAATGAAAAAAAAATGGAATGAATTAAAGCCTTACAATTACACTTTATCCAGAGTGACTCAGCGTGCGTTCATCTTAAGGGTAGCTAGCTGAGAACCACATATCGTAAAGCAGAACTCCCCCCCAAAACACAGGTATCAGCAACGTCAGTGTTAGTGACAAGAGAGGCTGTTTTATTTGAGTTTGTCGGCCGTGGTGATGATCCTGTCTGGTCTACTGTATCAGACGGTTGTCCTGTTAGCACCGTGACACACCGTTCTTCAGAGAGTAGCCCTGCCTAGAGCATCACACTGCGCTAACTCACGTTCATGTTTTCACCATGGGATTGGTAAAACACACCCTGTAGCTACATCCCTACAGGTGAAGGAAACCACTATCGTACTGCATCATCTACTGTTATGACAAACAATACTGAAACACCAGTCCTGAAGATATTCCTCAGGGTAGGAAAGAGAACAGACAGTTCACATTGCTTCTCCAAAACCTGAAGCCAGAAAGCTGAGCTCCAAGTTCCTTATCACATTCTGGGTCTGTGTCCCAAATGACACCCTATTCTCTATACAGTGCACTACTTTAGACTAGGGCCCTATTCTCTATATACTGCACTACTTTAGACTAGGGCCTTATTCCTTATACAGTGCACTACTTTTGACTAGGGCCTTATTCCCTATACAGTGCACTACTTTTGAACAGGCCCCATAAGGCACATAAGGCTCTGGTCAAAAATAGTACTCTATACAGCGAATAGGGTGCAATTTGGGACTCAGGCATTCTAGTCTCAGTGTCAGGAAGCTAAAGAACACTTCACTGGCCTACAACAATGATGTGCTTTAACATTGAAGTGGTGTCAGGCTTGGCACTCTCCTCAGAGGAGCCTGGTACTCCCTTCAGAGATTTACTGTCTGCTGTAGAGAGGAGAGGAGTCTGGTACTCCCCTCAGAGATGTACTGTCTGCTGTAGAGAGGAGAGGAGCCTGGTTCTCCCCTCAGAGATGTACTGTCTGCTGTAGAGAGGAGAGGAGTCTGGTACCCCCCTCAGAGATGTAATGTCTGCTGTAGAGAGGAGAGGAGTCTGGTACTCCCCTCAGAGATGTACTGTCTGCTGTAGAGAGGAGAGGAGCCTGGTACTCCCCTCAGAGATGTACTGTCTGCTGTAGAGAGGAGAGGAGCCTGGTACTCCCCTCAGAGATGTACTGTCTGCTATAGAGAGGAGAGGAGTCTGGCACTCCCCTCAGAGATGTACTGTCTGCTATAGAGAGGAGAGGAGTCTGGTACTCCCCTCAGAGATGTACTGTCTGTTGTAGAGAGGAGAGGAGAGGAGTCTGGTACTCCCCTCAGAGATGTACTGTCTGCTGTAGAGAGGAGAGGAGCCTGGTACTCCCCTCAGAGATGTACTGTCTGCTGTAGAGAGGAGAGGAGCCTGGTACTCCCCTCAGAGATGTACTGTCTGCTGTAGAGAGGAGAGGAGCCTGGTACTCCCCTCAGAGATGTACTGTCTGCTGTAGAGAGGAGAGGAGCCTGGTACTCCCCTCAGAGATGTACTGTCTGCTGTAGAGAGGAGAGGAGTCTGGTACTCCCCTCAGAGATGTACTGTCTGCTGTAGAGAGGAGAGGAGAGGAGCCTGGTACTCCCCTCAGAGATGTACTGTCTGCTGTAGAGAGGAGAGGAGCCTGGTACTCCCCTCAGAGATGTACTGTCTGCTGTAGAGAGGAGAGGAGTCTGGTACTCCCCTCAGAGATGTACTGTCTGCTGTAGAGAGGAGAGGAGCCTGGTACTCCCCTCAGAGATGTACTGTCTGCTGTAGAGAGGAGAGGAGTCTGGTACTCCCCTCAGAGATGTACTGTCTGCTGTAGAGAGGAGAGGAGCCTGGTACTCCCCTCAGAGATGTACTGTCTGCTGTAGAGAGGAGAGGAGTCTGGTACTCCCCTCATAGATGTACTGTCTGCTGTAGAGAGGAGAGGAGCCTGGTACTCCCCTCAGAGATTTACTGTCTGCTGTAGAGAGGAGAGGAGCCTGGTACTCCCCTCAGAGATGTACTGTCTGCTGTAGAGAGGAGAGGAGCCTGGTTCTCCCCTCAGAGATGTACTGTCTGCTGTAGAGAGGAGAGGAGCCTGGTACTCCCCTCAGAGATGTACTGTCTGCTGTAGAGAGGAGAGGAGCCTGGTACTCCCCTCAGAGATGTACTGTCTGCTGTAGAGAGGAGAGGAGCCTGGTACTCCCCTCAGAGATGTACTGTCTGCTGTAGAGAGGAGAGGAGTCTGGTACTCCCCTCAGAGATGTACTGTCTGCTGTAGAGAGGAGAGGAGAGGAGCCTGGTACTCCCCTCAGAGATGTAATGTCTGCTGTAGAGAGGAGAGGAGTCTGGTACTCCCCTCAGAGATGGACTGTCTGCTGTAGAGAGGAGAGGAGCCTGGCACTCCCCTCAGAGATGTAATGTCTGCTGTAGAGAGGAGAGGAGCCTGGTACTCCCCTCAGAGATGTAATGTCTGCTGTAGAGAGGAGAGGAGTCTGGTACTCCCCTCAGAGATGGACTGTCTGCTGTAGAGAGGAGAGGAGTCTGGTACTCCCCTCAGAGATGGACTGTCTGCTGTAGAGAGGAGAGGAGCCTGGTACTCCCCTCAGAGATGTAATGTCTGCTGTAGAGAGGAGAGGAGCCTGGTTCTCCCCTCAGAGATGTACTGTCTGCTGTAGAGAGGAGAGGAGTCTGGTTCTCCCCTCAGAGATGTACTGTCTGCTGTAGAGAGGAGAGGAGCCTGGTTCTCCCCTCAGAGATGTACTGTCTGCTGTAGAGGGGAGAGGAGCCTGGTTCTCCCCTCAGAGATGTACTGTCTGCTGTAGAGAGGAGAGGAGCCTGGTACTCCCCTCAGAGATGTACTGTCTGCTGTAGAGAGGAGAGGAGCCTGGTTCTCCCCTCAGAGATTTACTGTCTGCTGTAGAGAGGAGAGGACTCTGGTACTCCCCTCAGAGATGTACTGTCTGCTGTAGAGAGGAGAGGAGCCTGGTACTCCCCTCAGAGATGTACTGTCTGCTGTAGAGAGGAGAGGAGCCTGGTACTCCCCTCAGAGATGTACTGTCTGCTGTAGAGAGGAGAGGAGCCTGGTTCTCCCCTCAGAGATGTACTGTCTGCTGTAGAGAGGAGAGAGGAGCCTGGTACTCCCCTCAGAGATTTACCGTCTGCTGTAGAGAGGAGAGGACTCTGGTACTCCCCTCAGAGATGTACTGTCTGCTGTAGAGAGGAGAGGAGCCTGGTACTCCCCTCAGAGATGTACTGTCTGCTGTAGAGAGGAGAGGAGCCTGGTTCTCCCCTCAGAGATGTACTGTCTGCTGTAGAGAGGAGAGAGGAGCCTGGTACTCCCCTCAGAGATTTACTGTCTGCTGTAGAGAGGAGAGGACTCTGGTACTCCCCTCTGAGATGTACTGTCTGCTGTAGAGAGGAGAGGAGCCTGGTACTCCCCTCAGAGATGTACTGTCTGCTGTAGAGAGGAGAGGAGTCTGGTTCTCCCCTCAGAGATGTACTGTCTGCTGTAGAGAGGAGAGGAGCCTGGTTCTCCCCTCAGAGATGTACTGTCTGCTGTAGAGGGGAGAGGAGCCTGGTTCTCCCCTCAGAGATGTACTGTCTGCTGTAGAGAGGAGAGGAGCCTGGTACTCCCCTCAGAGATGTACTGTCTGCTGTAGAGAGGAGAGGAGCCTGGTTCTCCCCTCAGAGATGTACTGTCTGCTGTAGAGAGGAGAGAGGAGCCTGGTACTCCCCTCAGAGATTTACGGTCTGCTGTAGAGAGGAGAGGACTCTGGTACTCCCCTCAGAGATGTACTGTCTGCTGTAGAGAGGAGAGGAACCTGGTACTCCCCTCAGAGATGTACTGTCTGCTGTAGAGAGGAGAGGAGCCTGGTACTCCCCTCAGAGATGTACTGTCTGCTGTAGAGAGGAGAGGAGCCTGGTTCTCCCCTCAGAGATGTACTGTCTGCTGTAGAGAGGAGAGAGGAGCCTGGTACTCCCCTCAGAGATTTACTGTCTGCTGTAGAGAGGAGAGGACTCTGGTACTCCCCTCAGAGATGTACTGTCTGCTGTAGAGAGGAGAGGAGCCTGGTACTCCCCTCAGAGATGTACTGTCTGCTGTAGAGAGGAGAGGAGCCTGGTTCTCCCCTCAGAGATGTACTGTCTGCTGTAGAGAGGAGAGGAGCCTGGTACTCCCCTCAGAGATGTACTGTCTGCTGTAGAGAGGAGAGGAGCCTGGTTCTCCCCTCACAGATGTACTGTCTGCTGTAGAGAGGAGAGGAGCCTGGTTCTCCCCTCAGAGATGTACTGTCTGTTGTAGAGAGGAGAGGAGCCTGGTACTCCCCTCAGATATTTACTGTCTGCTGTAGAGAGGAGAGGATTCTGGTTCTCCCCTCAGAGATGTACTGTCTGCTGTAGAGAGGAGAGGAGCCTGGTACTCCCCTCAGAGATGTACTGTCTGCTGTAGAGAGGAGAGGAGCCTGGTACTCCCCTCAGAGATGTACTGTCTGCTGTAGAGAGGAGAGGAGTCTGGTACTCCCCTCATAGATGTACTGTCTGCTGTAGAGAGGAGAGGAGCCTGGTACTCCCCTCAGAGATTTACTGTCTGCTGTAGAGAGGAGAGGAGCCTGGTTCTCCCCTCAGAGATGTTCTGTCTGCTGTAGAGAGGAGAGGAGCCTGGTTCTCCCCTCAGAGATGTACTGTCTGCTGTAGAGAGGAGAGGAGCCTGGTACTCCCCTCAGAGATGTACTGTCTGCTGTAGAGAGGAGAGGAGCCTGGTACTCCCCTCAGAGATGTACTGTCTGCTGTAGAGGGGAGAGGAGCCTGGTTCTCCCCTCAGAGATGTACTGTCTGCTGTAGAGAGGAGAGGAGCCTGGTACTCCCCTCAGAGATGTACTGTCTGCTGTAGAGAGGAGAGGAGCCTGGTTCTCCCCTCAGAGATGTACTGTCTGCTGTAGAGAGGAGAGAGGAGCCTGGTACTCCCCTCAGAGATTTACTGTCTGCTGTAGAGAGGAGAGGAGTCTGGTACTCCCCTCAGAGATTTACTGTCTGCTGTAGAGAGGAGAGGAGCCTGGTACTCCCCTCAGAGATGTACTGTCTGCTGTAGAGAGGAGAGGAGCCTGGTACTCCCCTCAGAGATGTACTGTCTGCTGTAGAGAGGAGAGGAGCCTGGTTCTCCCCTCAGAGATGTACTGTCTGCTGTAGAGAGGAGAGAGGAGCCTGGTACTCCCCTCAGAGATGTACTGTCTGCTGTAGAGAGGAGAGAGGAGCCTGGTACTCCCCTCAGAGATTTACTGTCTGCTGTAGAGAGGAGAGGAGCCTGGTACTCCCCTCAGAGATTTACTGTCTGCTGTAGAGAGGAGAGGAGCCTGGTTCTCCCCTCAGAGATGTACTGTCTGCTGTAGAGAGGAGAGGAGCCTGGTACTCCCCTCAGAGATGTACTGTCTGCTGTAGAGAGGAGAGGAGCCTGGTACTCCCCTCAGAGATGTACTGTCTGCTGTAGAGGGGAGAGGAGCCTGGTTCTCCCCTCAGAGATGTACTGTCTGCTGTAGAGAGGATAGGAGACTGGTACTCCCCTCAGAGATGTACTGTCTGCTGTAGAGAGGAGATGAGCCTGGTTCTCCCCTCAGAGATGTACTGTCTGCTGTAGAGAGGAGAGAGGAGCCTGGTACTCCCCTCAGAGATTTACTGTCTGCTGTAGAGAGGAGAGGACTCTGGTACTCCCCTCAGAGATTTACTGTCTGCTGTAGAGAGGAGAGGAGCCTGGTACTCCCCTCAGAGATGTACTGTCTGCTGTAGAGAGGAGAGGAGCCTGGTACTCCCCTCAGAGATGTACTGTCTGTTGTAGAGAGGAGAGGAGCCTGGTACTTCCCTCAGAGATGTACTGTCTGCTGTAGAGATTAGAGGAGCCTGGTCCTCCCCTCAGAGATGTACTGTCTGCTGTAGAGGGGAGAGGAGCCTGGTTCTCCCCTCAGAGATGTACTGTCTGCTGTAGAGAGGAGAGGAGCCTGGTACTCCCCTCAGAGATGTACTGTCTGCTGTAGAGAGGAGAGGAGCCTGGTTCTCCCCTCAGAGATGTACTGTCTGCTGTAGAGAGGAGAGAGGAGCCTGGTACTCCCCTCAGAGATTTACTGTCTGCTGTAGAGAGGAGAGGAGTCTGGTACTCCCCTCAGAGATTTACTGTCTGCTGTAGAGAGGAGAGGAGCCTGGTACTCCCCTCAGAGATGTACTGTCTGCTGTAGAGAGGAGAGGAGCCTGGTACTCCCCTCAGAGATGTACTGTCTGCTGTAGAGAGGAGAGGAGCCTGGTTCTCCCCTCAGAGATGTACTGTCTGCTGTAGAGAGGAGAGAGGAGCCTGGTACTCCCCTCAGAGATGTACTGTCTGCTGTAGAGAGGAGAGAGGAGCCTGGTACTCCCCTCAGAGATTTACTGTCTGCTGTAGAGAGGAGAGGAGCCTGGTACTCCCCTCAGAGATTTACTGTCTGCTGTAGAGAGGAGAGGAGCCTAGTTCTCCCCTCAGAGATGTTCTGTCTGCTGTAGAGAGGAGAGGAGCCTGGTTCTCCCCTCAGAGATGTACTGTCTGCTGTAGAGAGGAGAGGAGCCTGGTACTCCCCTCAGAGATGTACTGTCTGCTGTAGAGAGGAGAGGAGCCTGGTACTCCCCTCAGAGATGTACTGTCTGCTGTAGAGGGGAGAGGAGCCTGGTTCTCCCCTCAGAGATGTACTGTCTGCTGTAGAGAGGATAGGAGACTGGTACTCCCCTCAGAGATGTACTGTCTGCTGTAGAGAGGAGATGAGCCTGGTTCTCCCCTCAGAGATGTACTGTCTGCTGTAGAGAGGAGAGAGGAGCCTGGTACTCCCCTCAGAGATTTACTGTCTGCTGTAGAGAGGAGAGGACTCTGGTACTCCCCTCAGAGATTTACTGTCTGCTGTAGAGAGGAGAGGAGCCTGGTACTCCCCTCAGAGATGTACTGTCTGCTGTAGAGAGGAGAGGAGCCTGGTACTCCCCTCAGAGATGTACTGTCTGTTGTAGAGAGGAGAGGAGCCTGGTACTTCCCTCAGAGATGTACTGTCTGCTGTAGAGATTAGAGGAGCCTGGTCCTCCCCTCAGAGATGTACTGTCTGCTGTAGAGAGGAGAGGAGCCTGGTCCTCCCCTCAGAGATGTACTGTCTGCTGTAGAGAGGAGAGGAGTCTGGTTCTCCCCTCAGAGATGTACTGTCTGCTGTAGAGAGGAGAGGAGCCTGGTTTTCCCCTCAGAGATGTACTGTCTGCTGTAGAGAGGAGAGGAGTCTGGTTCTCCCCTCAGAGATGTACTGTCTGCTGTAGAGAGGAGAGGAGCCTGGTACTCCCCTCAGAGATGTACTGTCTGCTGTAGAGAGGAGAGGAGCCTGGTTCTCCCCTCAGAGATGTACTGTCTGCTGTAGAGGGGAGAGGAGCCTGGTTCTCCCCTCAGAGATGTACTGTCTGCTGTAGAGAGGAGATGAGCCTGGTTCTCCCCTCAGAGATGTACTGTCTGCTGTAGAGAGGAGAGAGGAGCCTGGTACTCCCCTCAGAGATTTACTGTCTGCTGTAGAGAGGAGAGGACTCTGGTACTCCCCTCAGAGATTTACTGTCTGCTGTAGAGAGGAGAGGAGCCTGGTACTCCCCTCAGAGATGTACTGTCTGCTGTAGAGAGGAGAGGAGCCTGGTTCTCCCCTCAGAGATGTACTGTCTGCTGTAGAGAGGAGAGAGGAGCCTGGTACTCCCCTCAGAGATTTACTGTCTGCTGTAGAGAGGAGAGGACTCTGGTACTCCCCTCAGAGATTTACTGTCTGCTGTAGAGAGGAGAGGAGCCTGGTACTCCCCTCAGAGATGTACTGTCTGCTGTAGAGAGGAGAGGAGCCTGGTACTCCCCTCAGAGATGTACTGTCTGTTGTAGAGAGGAGAGGAGCCTGGTACTTCCCTCAGAGATGTACTGTCTGCTGTAGAGATTAGAGGAGCCTGGTCCTCCCCTCAGAGATGTACTGTCTGCTGTAGAGGGGAGAGGAGCCTGGTTCTCCCCTCAGAGATGTACTGTCTGCTGTAGAGAGGAGAGGAGCCTGGTACTCCCCTCAGAGATGTACTGTCTGCTGTAGAGAGGAGAGGAGCCTGGTTCTCCCCTCAGAGATGTACTGTCTGCTGTAGAGAGGAGAGAGGAGCCTGGTACTCCCCTCAGAGATTTACTGTCTGCTGTAGAGAGGAGAGGAGTCTGGTACTCCCCTCAGAGATTTACTGTCTGCTGTAGAGAGGAGAGGAGCCTGGTACTCCCCTCAGAGATGTACTGTCTGCTGTAGAGAGGAGAGGAGCCTGGTACTCCCCTCAGAGATGTACTGTCTGCTGTAGAGAGGAGAGGAGCCTGGTTCTCCCCTCAGAGATGTACTGTCTGCTGTAGAGAGGAGAGAGGAGCCTGGTACTCCCCTCAGAGATGTACTGTCTGCTGTAGAGAGGAGAGAGGAGCCTGGTACTCCCCTCAGAGATTTACTGTCTGCTGTAGAGAGGAGAGGAGCCTGGTACTCCCCTCAGAGATTTACTGTCTGCTGTAGAGAGGAGAGGAGCCTAGTTCTCCCCTCAGAGATGTTCTGTCTGCTGTAGAGAGGAGAGGAGCCTGGTTCTCCCCTCAGAGATGTACTGTCTGCTGTAGAGAGGAGAGGAGCCTGGTACTCCCCTCAGAGATGTACTGTCTGCTGTAGAGAGGAGAGGAGCCTGGTACTCCCCTCAGAGATGTACTGTCTGCTGTAGAGGGGAGAGGAGCCTGGTTCTCCCCTCAGAGATGTACTGTCTGCTGTAGAGAGGATAGGAGACTGGTACTCCCCTCAGAGATGTACTGTCTGCTGTAGAGAGGAGATGAGCCTGGTTCTCCCCTCAGAGATGTACTGTCTGCTGTAGAGAGGAGAGAGGAGCCTGGTACTCCCCTCAGAGATTTACTGTCTGCTGTAGAGAGGAGAGGACTCTGGTACTCCCCTCAGAGATTTACTGTCTGCTGTAGAGAGGAGAGGAGCCTGGTACTCCCCTCAGAGATGTACTGTCTGCTGTAGAGAGGAGAGGAGCCTGGTACTCCCCTCAGAGATGTACTGTCTGTTGTAGAGAGGAGAGGAGCCTGGTACTTCCCTCAGAGATGTACTGTCTGCTGTAGAGATTAGAGGAGCCTGGTCCTCCCCTCAGAGATGTACTGTCTGCTGTAGAGAGGAGAGGAGCCTGGTCCTCCCCTCAGAGATGTACTGTCTGCTGTAGAGAGGAGAGGAGTCTGGTTCTCCCCTCAGAGATGTACTGTCTGCTGTAGAGAGGAGAGGAGCCTGGTTTTCCCCTCAGAGATGTACTGTCTGCTGTAGAGAGGAGAGGAGTCTGGTTCTCCCCTCAGAGATGTACTGTCTGCTGTAGAGAGGAGAGGAGCCTGGTACTCCCCTCAGAGATGTACTGTCTGCTGTAGAGAGGAGAGGAGCCTGGTTCTCCCCTCAGAGATGTACTGTCTGCTGTAGAGGGGAGAGGAGCCTGGTTCTCCCCTCAGAGATGTACTGTCTGCTGTAGAGAGGAGAGGAGCCTGGTACTCCCCTCAGAGATGTACTGTCTGCTGTAGAGAGGAGAGGAGCCTGGTTCTCCCCTCAGAGATGTACTGTCTGCTGTAGAGGGGAGAGGAGCCTGGTTCTCCCCTCAGAGATGTACTGTCTGCTGTAGAGAGGAGAGGAGCCTGGTACTCCCCTCAGAGATGTACTGTCTGCTGTAGAGAGGAGAGGAGCCTGGTTCTCCCCTCAGAGATGTACTGTCTGCTGTAGAGAGGAGAGAGGAGCCTGGTACTCCCCTCAGAGATTTACTGTCTGCTGTAGAGAGGAGAGGACTCTGGTACTCCCCTCAGAGATGTACTGTCTGCTGTAGAGAGGAGAGGAGCCTGGTACTCCCCTCAGAGATGTACTGTCTGCTGTAGAGAGGAGAGGAGCCTGGTACTCCCCTCAGAGATGTACTGTCTGCTGTAGAGAGGAGAGGAGCCTGGTTCTCCCCTCAGAGATGTACTGTCTGCTGTAGAGAGGAGAGAGGAGCCTGGTACTCCCCTCAGAGATTTACTGTCTGCTGTAGAGAGGAGAGGACTCTGGTACTCCCCTCAGAGATGTACTGTCTGCTGTAGAGAGGAGAGGAGCCTGGTACTCCCCTCAGAGATGTACTGTCTGCTGTAGAGAGGAGAGGAGCCTGGTTCTCCCCTCAGAGATGTACTGTCTGCTGTAGAGAGGAGAGAGGAGCCTGGTACTCCCCTCAGAGATTTACTGTCTGCTGTAGAGAGGAGAGGACTCTGGTACTCCCCTCAGAGATGTACTGTCTGCTGTAGAGAGGAGAGGAGCCTGGTACTCCCCTCAGAGATGTACTGTCTGCTGTAGAGAGGAGAGGAGCCTGGTACTCCCCTCAGAGATGTACTGTCTGCTGTAGAGAGGAGAGGAGCCTGGTTCTCCCCTCAGAGATGTACTGTCTGCTGTAGAGAGGAGAGGAGTCTGGTTCTCCCCTCAGAGATGTACTGTCTGCTGTAGAGAGGAGAGGAGCCTGGTTCTCCCCTCAGAGATGTACTGTCTGCTGTAGAGGGGAGAGGAGCCTGGTTCTCCCCTCAGAGATGTACTGTCTGCTGTAGAGAGGAGAGGAGCCTGGTACTCCCCTCAGAGATGTACTGTCTGCTGTAGAGAGGAGAGGAGCCTGGTTCTCCCCTCAGAGATCTACTGTCTGCTGTAGAGAGGAGAGAGGAGCCTGGTACTCCCCTCAGAGATGTACTGTCTGCTGTAGAGAGGAGAGGAGCCTGGTTCTCCCCTCAGAGATCTACTGTCTGCTGTAGAGAGGAGAGGAGCCTGGTTCTCCCCTCAGAGATTTACTGTCTGCTGTAGAGAGGAGAGGACTCTTGTACTCCCCTCAGAGATGTACTGTCTGCTGTAGAGAGGAGAGGAGCCTGGTACTCCCCTCAGAGATGTACTGTCTGTTGTAGAGAGGAGAGGAGCCTGGTACTCCCCTCAGAGATGTACTGTCTGCTGTAGAGAGGAGAGGAGCCTGGTTCTCCCCTCAGAGATGTACTGTCTGCTGTAGAGAGGAGAGAGGAGCCTGGTACTCCCCTCAGAGATTTACTGTCTGCTGTAGAGAGGAGAGGACTCTGGTACTCCCCTCAGAGATGTACTGTCTGCTGTAGAGAGGAGAGGAGCCTGGTACTCCCCTCAGAGATGTACTGTCTGCTGTAGAGAGGAGAGGAGCCTGGTACTCCCCTCAGAGATGTACTGTCTGCTGTAGAGAGGAGAGGACCCTGGTACTCCCCTCAGAGATGTACTGTCTGCTGTAGAGATTAGAGGAGCCTGGTCCTCCCCTCAGAGATGTACTGTCTGCTGTAGAGAGGAGAGGAGCCTGGTCCTCCCCTCAGAGATGTACTGTCTGCTGTAGAGAGGAGAGGAGCCTGGTTCTCCCCTCAGAGATGTACTGTCTGCTGTAGAGAGGAGAGGAGTCTGGTACTCCCCTCAGAGATGTACTGTCTGCTGTAGAGAGGAGAGGAGCCTGGTACTCCCCTCAGAGATGTACTGTCTGCTGTAGAGAGGAGAGGAGCCTGGTTCTCCCCTCAGAGATGTACTGTCTGCTGTAGAGAGGAGAGGAGTCTGGTTCTCCCCTCAGAGATGTACTGTCTGCTGTAGAGAGGAGAGGAGCCTGGTACTCCCCTCAGAGATGTACTGTCTGCTGTAGAGAGGAGAGGAGCCTGGTTCTCCCCTCAGAGATGTACTGTCTGCTGTAGAGAGGAGAGGAGCCTGGTACTCCCCTCAGAGATGTACTGTCTGCTCTAGAGAGGAGAGGACTATGGTACTCCCCTCAGAGATGTACTGTCTGCTGTAGAGAGGAGAGGAGCCTGGTCCTCCCCTCAGAGATGTACTGTCTGCTGTAGAGAGGAGAGGAGCCTGGTCCTCCCCTCAGAGATGTACTGTCTGCTGTAGAGAGGAGAGGAGCCTGGTCCTCCCCTCAGATATGTACTGTCTGCTGTAGAGAGGAGAGGAGCCTGGTTCTCCCCTCAGAGATGTACTGTCTGCTGTAGAGAGGAGAGGAGCCTGGTTCTCCCCTCAGAGATGTACTGTCTGCTGTAGAGAGGAGAGGAGCCTGGTACTCCCCTCAGAGATGTACTGTCTGCTGTAGAGAGGAGAGGAGCCTGGTACTCCCCTCAGAGATGTACTGTCTGCTGTAGAGAGGAGAGGAGCCTGGTTCTCCCCTCAGATATTTCCTGTCTGCAGAAGAACCAGAGCGGGAGGCTACATGACAACAAGGCTCTTCAGTTATGTAAATGTCCCATTGTGGCTGTTGAAACTTTCACCACACACAAGGCAGGCAGAATTGGAGCATGACCACATTGTGTGTGTGTGTGTTTGGTCTTGTGTGTGTGTTTGGTCTTGTGTGTGTGTGTGCATATTGCAGCCAGCTTTAGATGCAGCCTAAGGAGGTGTTACTACAGCTGAGGCCCAGTGGCGGATTAGACTAAAACCCTGGCGTGTTCACGTGGCAGAAAATAACCGCCTGTTCTGCTCTTTTTCTCCGTCGTACCAACCGCTCGACCGGAGCTTAACCATTGGTCGAGAATTAGCTAAGCAACAATCTTTACATAATTAGAGTGTGACGGAGGACACTTCTCACTGGCCTACTGTAACCTAAAGGGTGTGATGGAGGACACTTGTCAATGTCCTACTGTAACCTAAAGGGTGTGATGGAGGACACTTGTCAATGTCCTACTGTAACCTAAAGGGTGTGACGGAGGACACTTCTCAGTGGCCTACTGTAACCTAAAGGGTGTGATGGAGGACACTTCTCAGTGGCCTACTGTAACCTAAAGGGTGTGACGGAGGACACTTCTCACTGGCCTACTGTAACCTAAAGGGTGTGACGGAGGACACTTCTCACTGGCCTACTGTAACCTAAAGGGTGTGACGGAGGACACTTCTCAGTGGCCTACTGTAACCTAAAGGGTGTGACGGAGGACACTTCTCAGTGGCCTACTGTAACCTAAAGGGTGTGACGGAGGACACTTCTCAGTGGCCTACTGTAACCTAAAGGGTGTGACGGAGGACACTTCTCACTGGCCTACTGTTACCTAAAGGGTGTGACGGAGGACACTTCTCACTGGCCTACTGTAACCTAAAGGGTGTGACGGAGGACACTTCTCAGTGGCCTACTGTAACCTAAAGGGTGTGACGGAGGACACTTCTCAGTGGCCTACTGTAACCTAAAGGGTGTGACGGAGGACACTTCTCACTGGCCTACTGTAACCTAAAGGGTGTGACGGAGGACACTTCTCACTGGCCTACTGTAACCTAAAGGGTGTGACGGAGGACACTTCTCACTGGCCTACTGTAACCTAAAGGGTGTGATGGAGGACACTTGTCAATGTCCTACTGTAACCTAAAGGGTGTGACGGAGGACACTTCTCACTGGCCTACTGTAACCTAAAGGGTGTGACGGAGGACACTTCTCAGTGGCCTACTGTTACCTAAAGGGTGTGACGGAGGACACTTCTCACTGGCCTACTGTAACCTAAAGGGTGTGATGGAGGACACTTGTCAATGTCCTACTGTTACCTAAAGGGTGTGACGGAGGACACTTGTCAATGACTCTACTGTAACCTAAAGGGTGTGACGGAGGACACTTGTCAATGTCCTACTGTAACCTAAAGGGTGTGACGGAGGACACTTCTGTGTACTACTGTTACCTAAAGGGTGGGACGGAGGACACTTCTGTGGCCTACTGTTACCTAAAGGGTGTGACGGAGGACACTTCTCACTGGCCTACTGTTACCTAAAGGGTGTGACGGAGGACACTTCTCACTGGCCTACTGTTACCTAACGGGTGTGACGGAGGACACTTCTCACTGGCCTACTGTAACCTAAAGGGTGTGACGGAAGACACTTCTCACTGGCCAACTGTAACCTAAAGGGTGTGACGGAGGACACTTCTCACTGGCCTACTGTAACCTAAAGGGTGGGACGGAGGACACTTCTCAGTGGCCTACTGTAACCTAAAGGGTGTGATGGAGGACACTTCTCACTGGCCTACTGTTACCTAAAGGGTGGGACGGAGGACACTTCTCACTGGCCTACTGTAACCTAAAGGGTGGGACGGAGGACACTTCTCACTGGCCTACTGTTACCTAAAGGGTGTGACGGAGGACACTTCTCACTGGCCTACTGTTACCTAAAGGGTGGGACGGAGGACACTTCTCACTGGCCTACTGTTACCTAAAGGGTGTGACGGAGGACACTTCTCACTGGCCTACTGTAACCTAAAGGGTGTGACGGAGGACACTTCTCACTGGCCTACTGTTACCTAAAGGGTGTGACGGAGGACACTTCTCACTGGCCTACTGTTACCTAAAGGGTGGGACGGAGGACACTTCTCACTGGCCTACTGTAACCTAAAGGGTGTGACGGAGGACACTTCTCACTGGCCTACTGTAACCTAAAGGGTGGGACGGAGGACACTTCTCACTGGCCTACTGTAACCTAAAGGGTGTGACGGAGGACACTTCTCACTGGCCTACTGTAACCTAAAGGGTGTGACGGAGGACACTTCTCACTGGCCTACTGTAACCTAAAGGGTGTGACGGAGGACACTTCTCACTGGCCTACTGTAACCTAAAGGGTGGGACGGAGGACACTTCTCACTGGCCTACTGTAACCTAAAGGGTGGGACGGAGGACACTTCTCACTGGCCTACTGTAACCTAAAGGGTGTGACGGAGGACACTTCTCACTGGCCTACTGTAACCTAAAGGGTGGGACGGAGGACACTTCTCACTGGCCTACTGTTACCTAAAGGGTGTGACGGAGGACACTTCTCACTGGCCTACTGTTACCTAAAGGGTGGGACGGAGGACACTTCTCACTGGCCTACTGTTACCTAAAGGGTGTGACGGAGGACACTTCTCACTGGCCTACTGTAACCTAAAGGGTGTGACGGAGGACACTTCTCACTGGCCTACTGTTACCTAAAGGGTGTGACGGAGGACACTTCTCACTGGCCTACTGTTACCTAAAGGGTGGGACGGAGGACACTTCTCACTGGCCTACTGTAACCTAAAGGGTGGGACGGAGGACACTTCTCACTGGCCTACTGTAACCTAAAGGGTGTGACGGAGGACACTTCTCACTGGCCTACTGTAACCTAAAGGGTGTGACGGAGGACACTTCTCAGTGTCCTACTGTAACCTAAAGGGTGTGACGGAGGACACTTCTCACTGGCCTACTGTTACCTAAAGGGTGTGACGGAGGACACTTCTCAGTGTCCTACTGTAACCTAAAGGGTGTGACGGAGGACACTTCTCACTGGCCTACTGTAACCTAAAGGGTGGGACGGAGGACACTTCTCACTGGCCTACTGTTACCTAAAGGGTGTGACGGAGGACACTTCTCACTGGCCTACTGTAACCTAAAGGGTGGGACGGAGGACACTTCTCACTGGCCTACTGTAACCTAAAGGGTGGGACGGAGGACACTTCTCACTGGCCTACTGTAACCTAAAGGGTGTGACGGAGGACACTTCTCACTGGCCTACTGTTACCTAAAGGGTGTGACGGAGGACACTTCTCACTGGCCTACTGTTACCTAAAGGGTGTGACGGAGGACACTTCTCACTGGCCTACTGTTACCTAAAGGGTGTGATGGAGGACACTTCTCAGTGGCCTACTGTTACCTAAAGGGTGTGACGGAGGACACTTCTCACTGGCCTACTGTAACCTAAAGGGTGTGACGGAGGACACTTCTCACTGGCCTACTGTAACCTAAAGGGTGGGACGGAGGACACTTCTCACTGGCCTACTGTTACCTAAAGGGTGTGACGGAGGACACTTCTCACTGGCCTACTGTAACCTAAAGGGTGGGACGGAGGACACTTCTCACTGGCCTACTGTAACCTAAAGGGTGTGACGGAGGACACTTCTCACTGGCCTACTGTAACCTAAAGGGTGTGACAGAGGACACTTCTCACTGGCCTACTGTTACCTAAAGGGTGTGATGGAGGACACTTCTCACTGGCCTACTGTTACCTAAAGGGTGTGACGGAGGACACTTCTCACTGGCCTACTGTAACCTAAAGGGTGTGATGGAGGACACTTCTCACTGGCCTACTGTAACCTAAAGGGTGTGACGGAGGACACTTCTCACTGGCCTACTGTAACCTAAAGGGTGTGACAGAGGACACTTCTCACTGGCCTACTGTAACCTAAAGGGTGGGACGGAGGACACTTCTCACTGGCCTACTGTTACCTAAAGGGTGGGACGGAGGACACTTCTCACTGGCCTACTGTTACCTAAAGGGTGTGACGGAGGACACTTCTCACTGGCCTACTGTAACCTAAAGGGTGGGACGGAGGACACTTCTCACTGGCCTACTGTAACCTAAAGGGTGTGACGGAGGACACTTCTCACTGGCCTACTGTAACCTAAAGGGTGGGACGGAGGACACTTCTCACTGGCCTACTGTAACCTAAAGGGTGGGACGGAGGACACTTTTCACTGGCCTACTGTAACCTAAAGGGTGTGACAGAGGACACTTCTCACTGGCCTACTGTAACCTAAAGGGTGGGACGGAGGACACTTCTCACTGGCCTACTGTAACCTAAAGGGTGTGACAGAGGACACTTCTCACTGGCCTACTGTAACCTAAAGGGTGTGACGGAGGACACTTCTGTGTACTACTGTTACCTAAAGGGTGGGACGGAGGACACTTGTCAATGAATAACATGGATCATTATCTCCATAGAATAACATGGATCATTATCTCCATAGAATAACATGCATCATTATCTCCATAGAATAACTTGGATCATTATCTCCATAGAATAACATGGATCATTATCTCCATAGAATAACATGCATCATTATCTCCATAGAATAACTTGGATCATTATCTCCATAGAATAACATGGATCATTATCTCCATAGAATAACATGGATCATTATCTCCATAGAATAACATGGATCAGTATTTCCATAGAATAACATGGATCATTATCTCCATAGACTAACATGGATCATTATCTCCATAGACTAACATGGATCAGTATCTCCATAGAATAACATGGATCATTATCTCCATAGAATAACTTGGATCATTATCGCCATAGAATAACATGGATCGTTATCTCCATAGAATAACTTGGATCATTATCTCCATAGAATAACTTGGATCATTATCTCAATAGAATAACTTGGATCATTATCTCCATATCCATATAATGTTCTATAGGATCCATCATCCATTAGCGTGATGATGATGATGATGATGATGATGATGATGATGATGAGCTGTCGCGCTTTAACACATTTTCATGTCATTTTGCTTGCGTCCCAAATGGCTCCCTATTCCCTACATAGTGCACTACTTTTTACCAGAACCCTATGGACCCTGGCCAAAAATAGTGCACTATGTAGGGAATAGGGTTCCATTTGGTGCCATGTTGTAATCGCTCAGCCCTGTGGGTGGTGTGATGGTTATAATCACTCAGCCCTGTGGGTGGGGTGATGGTTACTACTGTACTCTATAATACATGTTATAATCACTCAGCCCTGTGGGTGGTGTGATGGTTACTACTGTACTCTATAATACATGTTATAATCACTCAGCCCTGTGGGTGGTGTGATGGTTATAATCACTCAGCCCTGTGGGTGGTGTGATGGTTATAATCACTCAGCCCTGTGGGTGGTGTGATGGTTATAATCACTCAGCCCTGTGGGTGGTGTGATGGTTATAATCACTCAGCCCTGTGGGTGGTGTGATGGTTACTACTGTACTCTATAATACATATTATAATCACTCAGCCCTGTGGGTGGTGTGATGGTTACTACTGTACTTTATAATACATGTTATAATCACTCAGCCCTGTGGGTGGTATGATGGTTACTACTGTACTCTATAATACATGTTATAATCACTCAGCCCTGTGGGTGGTGTGATGGTTATAATCACTCAGCCCTGTGGGTGGTGTGATGGTTACTACTGTACTCTATAATACATGTTATAATCACTCAGCCCTGTGGGTGGTGTGATGGTTACTACTGTACTCTATAATACATGTTATAATCACTCAGCCCTGTGGGTGGTGTGATGGTTACTACTGTACTCTATAATACATGTTATAATCACTCAGCCCTCTGGGTGGTGTGATGGTTATAATCACTCAGCCCTGTGGGTGGTGTGATGGTTACTACTGTACTCTATAATACATGTTATAATCACTCAGCCCTGTGGGTGGTGTGATGGTTACTACTGTACTCTATAATACATGTTATAATCACTCAGCCCTGTGGGTGGTGTGATGGTTATAATCACTCAGCCCTGTGGGTGGTGTGATGGTTACTACTGTACTCTATAATACATGTTATAATCACTCAGCCCTGTGGGTGGTGTGATGGTTACTACTGTACTCTATAATACATGTTATAATCACTCAGCCCTGTGGGTGGTGTGATGGTTATAATCACTCAGCCCTGTGGGTGGTGTGATGGTTACTACTGTACTCTATAATACATGTTATAATCACTCAGCCCTGTGGGTGGTGTGATGGTTATAATCACTCAGCCCTGTGGGTGGTGTGATGGTTACTACTGTACTCTATAATACATGTTATAATCACTCAGCCCTGTTGGTGGTGTGATGGTTATAATCACTCAGCCCTGTGGGTGGTGTGATGGTTACTACTGTACTCTATAATACATGTTATAATCACTCAGCCCTGTGGGTGGTGTGATGGTTACTACTGTACTCTATAATACATGTTATAATCACTCAGCCCTGTTGGTGGTGTGATGGTTATAATCACTCAGCCCTGTGGGTGGTGTGATGGTTATAATCACTCAGCCCTGTGGGTGGTGTGATGGTTACTACTGTACTCTATAATACATGCGCCTGTTTACTGCAGTGACAGGAATTGATGGATCGTCCTCTTGTTTACCATACCAGAGAAACACCACATTACTCAGTGTGTGTTCATCACAGTCAGGCTGTTTTCCCCTCTAGCATTGTGACTCTCTGTCTCACTATAGTGTAGACTGGTAAGACCATCCATTCAGTGTGTGTGTATGCGGTGTGTGTGTGTGTGTGTGTGGTGGTGGGTGAGGTGGGGGGGGGGGGGGGGGGGGGGGGGGGGTGTATGTGTGTATGTGTGTGTTTCCATGCGTGTGCTCGTGTGGATGGATGTCCACATCGACGGCACCATGCATCGGCCCGTTCCTCGCCGGCGACGCTGAGAGTAGCGATCACTCTTACCACAGGACATACATGTCAAACAAAGTGACAGCTCGCTATTCTCTACCCTCCCTCGCTCTCGATGTCGACATACACATTAAGGAACAACATATAGTTCTATGGTTCTATGTTGATGTTAATGTTAATGTTAACATCATCATCATAGAACTACTTAGAGCCTCCCATGACATCATCATAATAGAACTACTTAGAGCCTCCATGACATCATCATCATAGAACTACTTACAGCCTCCCATGACATCATCGTCATAGAACTACTTAGAGCCTCCATGACATCATTATCATAGAACTACTTAGAGCCTCCATGACATCATCATCATAGAACTACTTAGAGCCTCCCATGACATCATCATCATAGAACTACTTAGAGCCTCCCATGACATCATCATCATAGAACTACTTAGATCCTCCATGACATCATCATCATAGAACTACTTAGAGCCTCCCATGACATCATCATC